>NC_039360.1:221204209-221301745 GCF_003573695.1 Papaver somniferum
TTTTTTTTTTCTCTTTTTTTTTTTTTTCAGTACTCAGTCACTCTATTTTACCCTAGCAGTGGTAACAACTTGAATCGTGTGCCCCACCAAATCACTTGAAATAAAATAAAACTAAAAATAGAAAGTGAAAAGGACTCGACGAGATATGACGAAACTATCATGTTAATTCTAACACCTGAGCTTTGTGCTTTTATGAATAGACTCTATAGATGTTTCCATCTAGTCAGATTGGTTCCTCAGCTCCTAAAACAAAAATGTTTCCATCCACTTAGATTGGTTAGTGCTATCCTTAATAGGCGTAAATTTCTAGGCTCTGGAGTTTATTTATTGCAACTAAAAAGTTTCTCCCATACCCCCAAACTTAAATCTAACATTGTCCTCAATGTTCTAAAGATGAAACTAAAAGCATGAACAAGGAGAAACTGTTACCATTTGAAGCGAAAGAGTTAAGGAAAGATATTACCGTGTTGCATGAGATTGGGTTACCTCCCAAGAAGTGCTAAGTTTATAGTCTTCAGCCAGACTTAGGAAAGGATCAGTCAACTCGGATCGTATAACAGTAGACAGAATAACTGTGGGTCTTTAAAACCAAAAAGAGATGACAACAGGAAATTGCAGTGAACCAAGAAAATGAACAAGACTAGCGTGCCCTTACCTAGTTTCTGGATAACTATCGCTAATTGCGGTTCAGGTTCAGGTTCTATGAAGGGATCTAAATAAACTATTTTCCTCGGATGCATTTCCTCATAGGTAGGATCCAAATTATTAGGTCCTAGAGTCTGGAAAAACCCAGATAAGAACCTGGAGTCACAAAATAACCTAAATAATTTAGGATCCTCTAAGTCGATTAGGTATGACTTACAAAGTTGACCACAGTCAGAGTAGTGGTCATTCTGAAGCAAATGTGTCGATTCTAATTTCCTAAAGTACTTAGGCTTAGTCTCAGAACTTAATAAGTGACACATTTGAAATCTATACGTTCCCACAATTGGAAGAAAACTATTTGGTGGGAAAACAAAGTCAATCTGGGTATCATAGCCTGGGAAAACCACATCGACCAGAGGATGGGTTTCTAACGACTGAACCTTTTTCAGGACATCATTAGGTTCGGGAAAACGAGTATGAAGGTAATCTTGTAAAATTGTTGAGGCAGAGATATCGAGTCCTAAGTGAAGGGACTTTCTGAGAGTTAAAGGTAAGGCACTATGAAGGTGATAATCACCCCCAAACTTAGAGTTTCTAGTGTCTCTAGATAGACTAGTTACAATTTCCCTAATTTCTGGATCATTAGATTCTTGAAAATGGTCAATCGATTCTTCTAATTTATTATCAGGTAGTGCATCTTTACTCATCTCTACGAGTCTATGTTCTTCATTCAAGATTATTGTTTCTAAGTCGCTAGACTCTAAAACAACATTTTTCAGAATAAACCCGTTCCTCTAAACCACTATCGGCTTCGTAATCAAAAGGAAGTACTACATCATCTAAAACGGTGGTATTCCTAATCAAATCCTCGTCCTCTTGAATAGGTGAATAATCATAAAAATTATTTGGATTTGAAGTAGAAATAATATAATCACTATAAAGCTCAATTGGATTACTAGATTCCTGATCACTATGCCTACATATTTCAGATTCTTCATCACTACTATCCTCATCATCATAATAGTACGAAGATGATTGAACCTTATCTAAATAAGTAGTGTTACCAATTATAACCTCGTTCTCTTGATTGTGTAAATAACTATCTTCATTCTCAAGGGTATTATTGGATACACTATATTGGCAATTAAAGTAATTTCGAGCAATTCTTTCGTTCGTCTCAGCTATCCGCTTGAGGTGGTCTTCTAAAGAAGGTTCACTCATTATTGTAGTTCTTTCGTCTATAATTATACTATTCATATCAGCTAACTTACGCGTCGACTCAGCTAACTTACGTGTTGACTCTAGTAAAGAGGAATTATCAGAAGGATCATAAAAAGGACTACTTTTCAATAGTTTGATTGTATCCTCTAGAGACGAAGAACTAGTACTATAATCTTCTTGCTCGTAAGACTGATGCATGTGTGGATAGTAATTGGGCTCACCATGGTATGAACCATAACCTTGAAAAGGTTGGCGTTCCCAATTACTATTCCCACCATGGTCATAAAAATGATGATGTCCATAATCAAATTCAGGTCGATACTCATTGTATTGGCTTCTATCATACCAGTTCGACATTATTAATTGCAAGGGAATTCTACACAATCACAAACAAGGCTGACCCGACTCCACCAAAACAAACCTAAAGATTTCTAGCAAACAAAAAGCATGATGGCTCCACTTAGATTGTTTCTAGACCAGCTTCTATCTTTCGAAAGGGAATTCGTTGCAATTTGAGCAAACCCCTCTGGAATCAATCCGAGTCAAAGTAAGTTGAATTGAGGCGAGGGAAGCTCAGTGGAGCTTTGATACCCAAGGCCTCACCGCTATCACAAGGCGGCGCAGTCAAGCATTCAACTCACAGAAACCATCATGAACTTTGGAGTGTGCTTAAAGAGCAACCAATATTTTTCGAACGAGTTTCCTATTAAGCTCGTTACCCTATCGGTCTCGTTCTATTCCAAATTTTAAGCTTGGGTTCGCGTTAGGTTTCGTTTTCCTAAGGCGGGCAAGAAGGGAGCGGTGATGAAATCCAAACCCCTATCTTGTATTGGCCAGGCCTTGCCCTTTACTAGGAATTTAAAAACAGTCCAAATTCGTCCTCAATCAATGAACCACCTTAAGGAATACAGTAACTCGCTTACAGGAGATTCGCGAGTGTTTCGATGGACTTACCTCCCGTACCAGACGGGGGATGAACCATTGTTGTCGACTCGGCCCACGACTCCTATGCCGTGTGCGAACCCGAGGGGCCGAGACGATATAGTAATCGTCGTCCTTCCTTGCACACAGTTTATATAATAATTTTTTTTTTTTTTTTAATAATAATACCCTTCCGTAGGGTTAAAAAAATAAAGTCCAATTGTTTAAAGTCCAAAGTCCAAAATAAATAAAAACAAATTACAGTTTTCCTCACACACTCTAAAAAAATTAAAAATTAAAAATTAAATCCTAAAATTGTCCCTTTTTTTTTCTTCTCTTTTCGCTTCTCGCTTTAAGCTTTTTCCTCTCCAAGTCCTTAGTGCTCCACTTCGAACCTGTAAATCAAAGACAAAAAGACAAAGTAAAAAGGAACAAATAATTCTAAAAATAAAATAAAATAATAAACCTAAAAAAAAAATTCTACCTAAGCACAAATCCGCGTCGGCGGCGCCAAAATGATTATAATTTTGAAAGTGGTAGTAAAAGTTCGTTGCTCGGACTTGTAAAGATTAAAGTTTTCTAAAATAATAAATATATACACAATAATTGTCACAATGGGCGAGAGATACTGGGTGACCCGGGTCGTTGTAGTATAGTGGTAAGTATTCCCGCCTGTCACGCGGGTGACCCGGGTTCGTTCCCCGGCAGCGGCGCCAAAATGATTATAAGTTTTTTCGTGTGGTTGTAGTAATAAAGGTTTTTCAAACTCTCGGACTTGTGAAGGTAATGGATTTTTAGATTTATAAAAATTATATACAAAAATATTGACAAATTGGTAGAGAGTATTGGGACTAATGATTCGGCCAATTTTCATAACATAGGGCTCAATAATTTATTCTCAACAATAATCGCTCAAAACATAAATTATATGGACTCTTATTTTGCCAAAGTAGATTTTCAAAACATTGATTGTAAGTCCTAAGCATGATGTATCAAAACACCTAAGCCAAGCATACATCATCAAATTAAATAACAACCAATTAATTCAAATCATATTTCAATTTTAAATTAATGCAAAAGTCTTAAAAAAAATTAATGAAATTACCCCAAGTATGAAGTTTGGCCTCCTCCGTCGTCCCAGTGTTGGGTTTTAGCTCATCATAGTAAAAATGCTCTCAAAATAATTATTTATTGCTCAAAAAGTGGTTTACAAATGATGAAAAGGTGTAAAACAATTGAACAGAAAAATCGCAACAGAAATAACTGTTGCAAAGGCGATGTTCAGCTGTTACAAGAAGAACGATAAATGATAACTGCTGTTGTACGACGAACTACGACCCACGGATGTGCGTCTTAGACACTGTTGATAAACGACTGCTGCTGCGAGTCCGTTCTTCGTGTTCTTCATCTTCATCAATGGCAGCAGCAGCAGCAGAGAGAAATCATGGTTCTCGATTCTGCAGCGTTCCTTCTCTCCTCCCAACTCTCGACAGTCTTTCTATTCAACCCCATAGACATATTTATACTCAAAAGCACCGAGATAATCCGAGTTAAATGAAAATAATTCTCCCTTAATGATTTTTATTTTCACGGGAATATTTTCTTTCCCTGTTCATCTTTCACGCGTTTGTTCTGAGCTGGATTTACTTGTTTATCCTGGCTTGATTGGTCGAATCTTGTTGAATAAAGAAGAAAATATTCTCCCATGCAGTTACGTATCATCCAATATCCCGTGATAATCTCTCTTCCCTGTTTAACCAAGACTCGATGTTCTAGCCCAACTGGATCGAATCCATTAACCATACAATCCCTGTTTAGCCCAAACAGGTCAATCAAAACAAAATCCAGTGATTGACTCTCGCTCAAAGCCCACATAAGATCGAACCCAAATTTCTTCCGTGAACTGCATGAACTTTCCCGCCATTTTGAATTTTCAAAGCGTGAAGAAGGGTGTCCCCCTAACCGTCTGTGGAGTGTAAATAGCAAATGCCTTGGGGGTGACCTGGGGGTGCCCCTTAGTAATTAGGTTACCCCTTATCCAAAAGCGAGAGTCCGAATAACACTTGTCCTCCGGGTGACAAAATCAACTTTTCGAGCCGAATTTTCCAAACATGTTTATTTCCAAAAAATACCTACAAATACATAAAATAACAGAATTAGTACAAAATCGAGTGCCAACAATATATAGTATTGAGATCAAATTAGACACAAAAATGTGTCTATCACCTACGGAAACGCATATAGGCTCGGGGAAGGGATCTCCCGAATATTGGGTATCTGTCGTTAAACCGGGTCGAATACTTTATGAAATGGGTGGAGTATCAGAAATTATATCCAGAGAAGATATTTCAATCCCTGCGTCCAAAATGCCTATACGAACTCAATTCCTTATTGCAGAATAGGGATGTGCAACCAAAGGAAAGGGGTCTTTGTGATAAAAAAACAAAAAAACGCAGGCCTTGTTTTATAGACAAAATATTTCTTTCTTCTTTTTCCCTTTCTTTGCATTGAAAGAAACGATAAAAAATAATGATATAATTCAACCTCAAACCCTTTTAAATGTAGCGGACAACAGCGGGGATGGAAAATTGACATGTATTCGAATCATAGGAGCTAGTAATCGTCGATATGCTCATATTGGTGACGTTATTGTTGCTGTAAGCAAAGAAGCAGTGCCCAATATGCCTCTAGAAAGATCAGAGGTGATCAGAGCTGTAATTGTACGTACATGTAAAGAACTTAAACGTGACAACGATAAGATAATACGATATGATAACAATGCCGCAGTTGTCATTGATCAAGAAGGAAATCCAAAAGGAACTCGGGTTTTTGGTGCGATCGCTCGGGAATTGAGACATTTGAATTTTACTAAAATAGTCTCATTAGCTCCTGAGGTATTATAAATACTATATATAATAATGACTAATAGACAAACCCGTGATATGATAGAGTAGGGTCTTGGGAATGGATTAAATTAATTTAGTAGATTATGTATCACGTATATTCCTTAAATTTATAATTAATAAAAAAAACGAGCATGTTGATTATATCAAAACTCGGAGGCACCAATAATTATAGTTCATCATGGGTAGGGACACAATAAAGGTCAAAGCCCCTACCACTTTGGATAAAGTAATACCTCAGGCATCATTGCTAATACGTATTGAATCATCCTTTTTTTTTGTAAAAGAATCGAGAACAATGGAATTACTTTATTTCGTGGATGATTTGGCTACGACCTTTGTTAGGGTTGAAATTCCGAGTGCACCCAAACACAGGATTATAAATGGTAACTGGTGATATGAACCAAACACGAGAGAAATAATAGGAGAGACAAAAAATAAACAATCACACAACACAAGATACACGTGATTCACCTTTACATTCTACATCCACGTCTAATACTACCAGAAAAACTTACATTAGAAGCAAAGACCAATACATCCACTTTCTTCAACCGAAGATAATACCTAAAGATTTAATAAAACATACCCTAGAACACCATTGAAGAAACCAGATCAGTACCGGTGTGAGAGGAAAACTTGTAGAAAGAGGATTTTGGTGTTCTAGCGTTTAAGGTAGTTTCGAGTGTTTCCTTGTTACTCCTGTGTTACTAGAAGTTGTGAAGAAGATGTATAAGAAAATACATGAGACTGGTTTGAAGAATGGTTTTGGTATCATTCGACCATCCCTAACAAAAAGACCAAAACCTTAAGCACAAGGTTTTACTACTCCTCTAGACATGGAAATTGAATAAACACCTTTCTTTTAATTAGGCTTATAAATACCCTTATCATACAATAATAATACCCTTCTTCATATGTAAGCCCAATTGGGTCCATTTACATTTTCTCCACTTACCAGTTTTACCCCTGTATATAATTAAGATAAATCAAATATCGTTATTCTTTCTCAAACGGAAAGAAATAGAAAGAGAGAGACATCTGGATCATGAGAGATTCAGAAGAAATTTTGATTCAAAATTAAAATCAACTTTTAAACTAGGGTTTTTAACTGTAGAATCATTCTTATATCCTCCTTATTCTTTTTCGTTTTTTTGTTTATGTATATATATTAAGCAACATATTAAATTTCAAAATCAAACAAATTTTGATGAGTTCTGTTGGTTTTCGACGAATTGGTAACGGTAATTCACAATTGGAGATTGTATGAATGTTATGCGAGATTTGCATGTTTGATTCATAGATATCTTTTTACAGGTCGATTTGATTTGATTTTGTTCATTTTTTTTTTGCTGAGATCGTGATCTTCAGTGGAAATATGAATTTGTGTGATTCAATTATTGTTTTGTTTCGATATAATTTTAACTCAATATCATGATTCATCTCTTAAACAGGTGAGATTTAAATTTCATTTTAGGCTTTTTATGGAATTTTATGTTTATCAAATTTAGGTTAATAGTTCTGTAATTTAGCTTTAATTTAGGTTGATGAATCTATTTTTGATATGATTTATGATATTTTTGAATGAATATAGATATATGTTGGAGAATTGTGTGTGTGATGAATCAGTTTTGACATGAATTATGCAGATTATGGTGTCAACTTCGGTTGTTGACACCAAATTCTGGACATTACATATTTCTGGATACTAGATTATGGAGTCAACTTCGATCGTTGATACCACAATCTGGGAGGATGCATAGTATTCATTATGAAGTTATTTGATTATAGAGCATTTATTTTTATTTTTTTTCACATTCTACAATGAATATACCTCTCACGAGGGGGCGTAGACCCCGAGAGAAAGTACGATGTTATTGGATTTGTAGCTTTGTTTAGTTTAGGATTGTTTTCTTTTTTTTATTTGTACTGAAATTGTGCTTTTGGAGTCTTTAAAATATGTTTTTGGATTCCAGATTATGGTGTCAACTTCGTTTGTTGATACCAAATTCCGGACACCACATGTTTCTGGATTCTAGATTATAGAGTCAACTTTGGTTGTTGATATCACAATATGGACACAACATGTTTCTAAATATACCTCTCATGAGGGGGCGTAGACCCCGAGAGAAAGCACGACGTAATTGGATTTGTAGCTTTGTTTAGTTTCAAATTGTTTTCTTTTTTTATTTGTACTGAAATTGTTCTTTTGGAGTCTATAATACATGTTTTTGGATTCCGGATTATGGTGTCAACTTCATTTGTTGATACCAAATTTCGGACACCACATGTTTCTGGATTCTAGATTATAGAGTCAACTTTGATTGTTGATATCACAATCTGGACACAACATGTTTCTATATGTATTCCAGTGTTTTTTATGATGTCAACTTTGTTGATACCTTGATCTGGACACAACATGTTTCTGGTTTGTGTTATTTCTTGTTTTTTTGTAAGTTCTTAATGATTTGTTGCAGTCCAAAGATGGTTGTTCCAGAGATTGAATTTTGTAACCCGGGAGTCTCACGTCCTGTTTCAGATCAACTACAGTCAACGAGATGATAAGTGTGGTCAAACAAAATTGACCTTGTCTTCCTTAAGACCTCGTACTGTTTTTTTACATTGTTGATGGAACATCTAATGTCATTAATCACAATTTGGATTTGAGGTTTTTGATTCACTACTGCAGCACAAAAGGGCTTGATGTGTTGAAGTTTAGTATCCAATTAAGGGTTTGTGTTGAGTATAATTATTTTTATTTTGCTGCTTCTTCGTCATCATCAAGTTGTTTTTCAAATGACGAGGTAGATGTTGTAGAAGACGCCACCAATGCTTCATATTTGATCAAAAGGGTTCCAAAGAAGTCGATGCTTGGGTCAACGTATTAAGTGGAGTAGGGAAGTTGTTTGAAGGATGTGTTGAAGAAGTTCGTGATGCTATTACGAAGTATGAAATTAATAGTGGTTATAGAGTTGAAATACTTAAGAGTGGCAGAAAACGATAATACCGTGCAGTGCAAGTTCAATAAATGGCATAAATATCCCTGGAGGTTTCATGCTTCTATCTTTTCCAATACTATTTGTGTGTTTCAATGCAAGAGATTTAATGTGAAGCATTCATGTGATTTAGCTTGTTCAGATCCAGCAAAAGTTAGAATGAGGAAGTCGTTT
The DNA here is from genome assembly GCF_003573695.1 of Papaver somniferum. Taxonomy (NCBI): domain Eukaryota; kingdom Viridiplantae; phylum Streptophyta; class Magnoliopsida; order Ranunculales; family Papaveraceae; genus Papaver; species Papaver somniferum. Next base: position 221,213,070 of record NC_039360.1, read on the forward strand.
TTGAAGAATATCTTAATATATGATTAACGAGCTTTGTTAGAGCATTGCTCGGTTGAACCCACCACGCATTGGTATGCCAAGTTTGTTTGTCATATTTTAGTGAATCAAAACTCATGTTAAGAGTCGCTTGATTATGTACTAGAGTCAACATCGTATAAGTTAGCTTGAAAGTATTAGGATAATGAGACATTACAAGTATTGCGAAGACTTGAAGATGTGAAGAAGCAAGGAGCTACAACGACAACAATCATCCTTCCAGTTGAGGTTAGTGATATTTGACTTGAACTGTTGCATTCCCTAATGTATCTTTCAAGTCGTGCATATTGAAAACAAAACTGCGAAGCATATTTGAACTCTAGATAGACATAGTATTAAGGAATACAATACAAGGTTTATTGCTTAACCATTAAACTTTGTAGATAAGACATTGCCATAATCATTTGAATGCTATTGTGATTATGTATGGGTATGAGGTGAGGATTTCATCCTAGGGAACAATGTTTTACATGTGTTCTAAGGAAGTAAGTTCATAAACTTGTTTGTGAATCGAAAAGGAATTCGCCAGGCGTTATTGGTTTTGTTATTCATTGCATATCTTATGAACAACCAATATGTGTGATTGAGTATAACAGTTCACGACTTGTTTGTGTTCTTGGTAGAAATATTCACAAAGGCCTGACTTATGTATTGGTATGACTTTTATTAGTGAAACCGATCTTAAGTAATCACCTGAGATGATATGATCGGGTTTGTGCTTTTTCTGACCAAATATTGGAAAAGGGGGAACCGATCCTAGTAAGAGGTACATTACATCACAAAGAGGAACCGATCCTTGTGAGGTGCAGCAAGGTTTATAGCAGAAAGGGGAACCGATCCCATGAACATGTGCAACACGTTTTTATGCAAAGGGGAACCAATCCTATGGAACTGTGCAACACATATAAGTTAGATACCATATATATGTGGGGAACTGATCCTAGTACCTAGTCAACCGAATTTTGGAAAGCTAGTGTGACTATGCACAATACTCACATGGAAGGTAGAACCGTTAAACCCATGATTATGATTGAAGGTTATTTGATCAATCGCATAGTTCTTGAAAGTCATATGAACCAATTCTAAACTTGTTTGGAAGTGTGGAAAATCAAGTTGTAAGTGTGAAAGAGAACTTACAAAGTAAGGATGTCGACATACTTTGAACACGTGCTATGAATGTTTATTTCTTTAATTGTTCAAAGTTATTCCTTAATAGCTAAGGGAAGAGAATCCCAGGATCGAAACATAAATAAGTTAAGAATCTTTTAATTAAGGTAATTAACTTCATTTTTAGGGAAATAAGAATTAGTAATGTGCATTTACTAATTAGAGATTTTCCGAGAGATTTCGATCATTATTTTTGGACAGAACATTTCCAGGAATTATGAAAACCGAATTTCTACTTTAATGAATATCTTAAGAATATTTTCGGTTTTGGAAATTCCTTGGTGTCCAAACTTCCCTGTCTATAAATACTTGAAATTTGCCTTTCTAGCAAACTAATCCTTCGTAATAACAAGCTTCCTCTTTGTTGTGTTGTTACTGGTGTAGCCGCCTATTCGGAGTGGAGAGTAACCTAATTAGGTGAAATCTCTTACGGCCGGTTAGTTTAAAGTCTTCTTTGGGATTGATAAGCTCTAGCGTGTACCGTTGGTGGGAAACTAGATAATTGCGGTTTATCTTTTGTTTTCATTGATTTGATTGACTAATGGTGGTTGAACTTTGATTGCACCTAGTTTGTTTATGCTTGAGAATCTTCTCTTCTGATATAAGATTCACTCAAACTAGTTCAGAGTTTCGACAGAGATCTTTAGAATTTTGTTAGTTCTAAAGACGATCTAGTGGTAATCGATTGTTAACAGACTCCGTTCTGTACGTGATTGATCACAAGAGATTCAAGTGATTGTGTGCAGGTTATTATTGAAGATCTAAGAAGATTTGAAGACGAAGTGAAGATTTCTGATTTGTGGGTTCATAACCTTTGGTGTGCACAATACTTGTTTCGGTAAAAGAGGATCCAATTAATAATCGGTTTATCCTTGTGATAGATTGGATTGATTAATTGAGTAGATCGGCATCATCACAATTCTTTGGATTAATAGTGTTGTTGGCTTAATCTTAAACGATTACTTCGGTAATTGAACATAAGATAGATCTAAGGACCTGACGAAGGAGTTTATGTTAAGATAAACAGAAGAGCCTTTGTCCGACTCATATCACTTGGTTGAAGAGAGTTGATACCAAACAGATATTTTGTTCCTTTACTGTTTGGAATACGAACCAAAGGAATTGTTCCAAGTATGTGACTTATTTATAAGTTGGAGGCGTGGGAATACAGACAGAACTAGGTGAACTATAGTTTTAGTTGCTTGGTCTCAACTATACGAAGTTAGGTGTAATTTTGTGTAGCGGCTTAATCCTAAGAGTATTCAATTCTGGACAAGGTCAAAGGGTTTTTCTGCATTTGCGGTTTCCTTGTTAACAAAATCTTGTTGTGTCATTTACTTTATATTTCTGTATTATAATTGTTTTATTATAATTAAAGTAAATTACACAAACGTTAATTCCTATTTACTTGATAAGTGAATCCTATTGTGTTTGGTTAAGTCCGAAACCTTTTTATCAAGTAACATACTTCGTTGTTGTATTGTCTCGATCTCGTATCCATAGACGATCACATGAAGTGTGAACCGATTAGTTGTATTGTCTCGACTCAGTCCATAGACAATCACTTTCGGAGAAAGGACGTATAGGTAGGAAAAGTTTTAGCTTGAGGAATATTTGGGTACCCTCGCCTTTTCAAGCTTCAAAGAAGAAGAAGACTGCGGATGATGTCAGAGACTTACTCCATCTGGAATATGGAGTTGAGCTCACGTATAGTCAGGCATAACATGGTTTAAAATTCACTAAGAAGTGTCTTTTGGGTGATGACATCAAGTCCTATTTGGACTTTGTTTGGTATAAAGATTTCATTGAACGTTATAATCCTGGAAGTGTCGTCAAGTTTGAGTATGATAGTGAAACGCGGCAATTCAAAAGGTTTTTTGTGGTTTTTGAAGCTTCCATCACTAGTTCTAACACTTACTACAATCCGATGTTAATTCTTGATGCTACTTTTCTCACTGGAAGTTCAAGGGCGGTCTTATGGTTGCTTGCGGAAAAACTGGTAACCAAGGTATTATTTTTAATCTTTTACTCTTTTAATCGCATCCATGTAAAACAGTAATCTGGTTTGACATGTTCTATGATTCTTTAGTTTATGGAGTCAACTTTAGTTATTGACACTAGTAACTGGTGTCAAGGTTTACAATTCACTAAGCAGTGTCTTTTGGGTGATGACATCAAGTCCTATTCGAACTTTGTTTGGTATAAAGATTTGATTGAATGTTATAATCCTGGAAGTGTCGTCAAGTTTGAGTATGATAGTGAAACGCAGTAGTTCAAAAGGTTTTTTGTGGCTTTTGAAGCTTCCATCACTGGTTCTAACACTTACTACTATCTGATGTTAATTCTTGATGCTACTTTTCTCACTGGAAGCTCAAGGGCGGTCTTATGGTTGCTTGCGGAAAAACTGGTAACCAAGGTATGATTTTTAATCTTTTACTCTTTTAATCGCATCCATGTAAAACGGTAATCTAGTCTGACATGTTCTGTGATTCTTTAGTTTATGGAGTCAACTTTAGTTGTTGACACTAGTAATTGGTGTCAACTTTGGTTGTTGACCCTATAATCTTTGTCTGACATGTTCCGGATTCCATATTTTTTATGGTGTCATCTCTGGTTGTTAACACCATAACTTATTCTTGGATTCCAGTTTCGATCACTTATTGAATTTTCGGTGTTTTTTGTTTTTATAGAGATTTATCCAGTTTCATTTGGAGTTGTTCTTGTAAAAATTGTGAGAGTTGGAAATGGTTCTTATCCAATTTGAAGGGTATTATCCATGAAGATCGTCTGCGGAATCGTCCTTTTGAAGCATGTCCTTGAGATCTTTCCAAATGCTGCGCATTCGTGTTGTATTTACCATATGAAAGGAAATATTCCTGTTCCAAAGGGAAAGAGTAGGAAAACTGCAGTCAAGTTATTCCAAGAGTGCTACACTACATTAACAAAGAAGAAATTTCTTGCTGCTGCAAAGAGTTTTGAGCAATCTGAAGTTACACTTAGTGACTGCTTGTATGGCAAAGATTTCATTACAGAACTGGGATGCTCATACATTTCTAGGAGAAAGGTTTGGGGAGAACAAATCTAATGTGTCCGAGAGTTTTAATATATTGATTAGGTATAATAAGCCGCTTCCAGCGTTTGAACTTATCGATGTTATTCATGCTAAGGTAATGGAGCAGAATTACAAGAGGTTATTTGAGTCTAGCAACTGGACTACGAGGCTTATTACTCTGATGAAAGTTAGGTTAACCAAGAGGATAACTGACTGCCGTTTTTACAAATTCTGAAGATCAAACGACAAAGTTTTTGAGATTATTAATCCGACTAGAAAACACACCATGGACTTGGATGCTGGAACATGCAGTTGCAATACGTGGAAAAAAACATAGATTTCATTGCTCTCATCCAATTAAAGAAATATTGAGGATTGCGGAAGATGAACCGTACAAGTACGTCATCCCTTACGATACTACTAATAGACACATTTTTGTGTCTGATTTGTCTCGATTCTATATATTGTTAGGGCTCATTTTTGTACTTATTATGGTGTTTTATTTATTTGTAGGTATTTTTGGCCAATAAACATTTTGGAAAAAATTGGCTCGAAAAGTTGTCGGGAAGCACCCCCAGGACACCCCCAAGGCAGCTGTTATTCACACCCCCACTTTGGATAGGGGGCGCCCCCTTTCATCACAAATTCGAATTTCAAATTGGCGGGAATCTGGTGTACAAGCTGCGTATTTTCCTGGGAAGAGCTGGATTAAATTATGTTGAGTTTTTCTCGGTGCTTGACGCTGGAATGGATTGGTACCACCCTGTTACGACTAAACAGGGTTGGTAGGTCTTCTAAATTTGAAAATATAGGGCATTATGTGGAGTTAGGGATGAACAGAGGAGATGGAAATATTATCGGATTTTCTGAAATTCCGTGAAGTATTGGAGAGGTTTCTTACGTGGAGATGAGTTGGGATGTACATGATGAGTCAGAACAGAGATTGTAGGTGGCACGGATTCGAAAAAATAGGCATCAATCTTCGGTTTGGATAAAACAGGGCACTGTTTATTCGTGGAAGTTCCATTGGTTATATTTGTGGAAGTTTGGTGTTGTGAAGGAAGGATTTACTCTCTGGGATTCGTATCTTTCAGTTTTAGGAAGTTTTATAACTCACAAACCGCGTAAAGAATAATTGGAAGAGAAGAAAATTCCGAGTATTACTGCCGAAGAAAAGAGTTATTTTTGGGACTTCACTTGCCTTATACGGGACCTTCCATGTATATATATGAGGCTAGGGAGTCGCAGAAGGGAGTACGTACACTTTGGGGAAGTTTAGAACATAACAGAGCATAAAAACACCAAGTTGCAGAGATACAGGCGAGAGGAAGAAGAAGAACACAAAACAGCAGTAAAAAACATTCGCAGAATCCGTGGCCTTTTCTTTCAAAATTCAATCACTTTGTCACAATTTCTGTAACAATTATTCAGAGTTCGCAACAGTTCTGTGTTAGGGTACTTTGTAACAGTGGTTCATAACAATTATATCCGTTACAAACACACTGTTATACCTTCTTTTCTTTTTAATCAACTTTTGAGCAACAAACATGTATTTTGAGCAAGTGGTTAATATGAGGAGCTAAACCCCATTGCCGAGGCGATAGAGGAAGCTATTTTTCCAACAAAAAGTGGTATATTCTTATTTATTTATTTATTTATCGCAATTATTTTTATGATTGTGTTGCCTTGAGTGAAATTTTTTTGAATGATTCTTGTTAAGCATTGTTATTTCTTTTGATAGAGCATGCTTGGACCTAGGTTTTTGACGTTCTGTGCTTCAGATTTACATTTCTTATTTTGAGAATCTACTTGTTGCAATAGTTTAGAATCAAATTGAACGGAAACATTGAATGAATATAAATATTGGATTAAATCACTTTGAATTTGGAAAATAGTGGAATCTTAGCCTCAGTGTTCTTTTTAATATTGATATCAACTTTGATTGAGTTTGCTATAATTTTTATTGAGTTTTCTATTTTAATATTAGAATTTAAGTCTAATTAATATCCTTCACAAGTGTGAGAATCGAACCACTTTTACCACTATCTACAAATCACATCAATTTTTGGCGCCGCCAACGCGGACTTGTTTTTAGGGTTTTAGATTATTTTTTTGTTATTATTTTTTTTGTCCTTTTTTATGTTTTTGGGTATTTTTCTTGTGTATACAGGTTCTGGATCATAAAGAAAATTGAGCCAAAGAGTTTGGTGATTTCATAAAGACTTGGAGCTAAAGATTAAAGCAAAAAGAACAGAAAAGAAGACAATTTTATTTTAGGGTTTGTTTATTTTCTTTTAGAAAAAAAAACTGTATTAGGGTTTATTATTTTGTAATTTTTCTTTATTTTCTTTTTGGACTTTTGGACTTTGGACTTTGGGAAATTATTATTTTTTATTACCCTACGGAAGGGTACTTTAAATATAAACTATGTGAAGAGAAGGAGGACAATTACGATATTGTCTCTGCACCTTGGGTTCGTACACTAGACATCGGAGTCAGTGGCCCGAGTCGACTACAACCGATTCATCCCCCATCTGGAACGGGAGGTAAGTTTCAAAACACTCGCGAATCCCCTGTCAGCGAGTTACTGGACTCCTTCGTATGCATATATATTGAGGACTGAATACATACATTTATTTTTCTAGTAAAGGGCAAGGCCTGGCCATACAAGATAAGGGTTCGGATTTCATCACCGTTCTCTTCTTGTCCGCTTTAGGAACACGTAACCTACGCGAACCTAAGCCTAGAACGAGACCGATAGGGTAACGAGCTTAACAGGAAAGTCATTCGAAAAATATTGGTTACTCTTTTAAGCATACTTCGAAGTTCTTGACGGTTTCTGTAAGTTGAATGCGTGACTGCGCCTCCTTGTAATAACGGTGAATCCTTGGGTATCAAAGCTCCACCGAGCTTCCCTCGCCTCTATTCAACTTACGTTAACTCGGATTGATTCCAGAGGGGTTTTCTTAAATTGTAATGAATTCCCGTTCGAAGGATTAGAAGCTGGTCTGGAAACAATCTAAGTGGAGACATCATGCTTTTTGTTTGCTAGAAATCAATAGGTTTGATTTGGTTGAGTCGACCTTGATCTGTGTTTGCTTACCCTTCCAATTTAGAAAATTCTATTGTATGCCTGAACGTAAAAGAGACGCACTAGGTAGATTTGTTAAAAAGAAACCTAGTAGTTCGAAGCATCTCGATTACCTTAATCTAGAAAGTACGACTTTTGAAGAGTCTGTTTTTGAACGTCCTTTGACTGAGGAGAGAATCCCTGTTGCTCTGATAGCGCCAGAAATGGTAACTTTGAAATCTTTGTTAAATCCAACTAGGACTACTCGTCCTTCGTGTATTAAGTTAGCTGAAACGGAGGCACCCTATGAACTGAAACCTGGGAACTTACAGATGCTCCCAATCTTTTTAGGGAAAGAAAATAAAAACCCTTATTACTATGTTAGGTATTTTGAGAAAATTTGCAGTACTCTAAGAATTAGAGGCTTAGATGATGATGCTTTGAAACTTAGGTGATTCCCATTTTCCCTGAAAGATAAGGCCAAGTCGTGGTTGTATAGTTTGGACTCCGAGTCAATTGAGACATATGAACAACTTACATCTACCTTTTTCAATAAGCTTTTCCCTAGGCACAAAACATTGTCTATTAGGACGCAAATATGCACATTTTCACAACAAGAGGGAGAATCTTTATATAGGTATTTGGAAAGGTTCAATGATTTATTATCCCAGTGTCCTCATCATGGTTTAGAAAAGGTTAGGCTAGTTCAGATCCTTTATGAGGGTTTAGATTATTCCACAACGACCATGGTTGAGTCTCTATGCACTGGTGGATTTGAAAACCAAACTGTTGATGCGACGATGGAATTTTTTAATGAAATCGCCGAAAAAACCCAGCAATGGGAAAATAGTAGGGCACCCCAGAAAATAATTATTTTAAGTAGAGGAAACGTTAATAGGGTAGAATGAGGCTATGAATCAGATGCCAAAATTACTGCTATAACAAAAAGGTTAGAAGCCTTAGAAGTGGGCCAGACTAGTGGTAGAGTGGAGCCTTCATGGGAAGGCCAGAATATTGAAGAGCAGGCCAATGCTCTTTATAATAACTCTAGATTTGATAACCGTCAAAAGATTGACCCATATTCAGAAACCTATAATCCTGGTTGGAGAAACCATCCGAACCTTTCGTGGTCTAAGGGCCAAAGTCAAGGTCAGTTTAGTAATTCTAATGCTCCCCCAGGTTTTGGCTATACTAAGAATCCTCCAGGATTAGCTCAATTTCAGAATCAGTCAGATAAGAAAATCCTAAGTTTAGAGGAATCTCTCGCCTTGTTAACTCAGCAAACTGCAAAATTTCAGTTATCCGTAGAACAGAGTCTACAAGCTAGTAACATGATAGGACAAGAAAATAGTCAGGCTATTTCCGAGTTAAAAACCCAGGTTGGTCTAATAAGTGATTCTTAGAGAGAAAAAGGTAAGTTTCCTAGTCAAACACAACCCAACCCTAGAGGAGTTCATGAATTAGGTGCAAAACCATCGAATCAATTGAATGCTGTTAGAACCCTTAGAAGTGGTAGAGTTGTAGACAATAAGGTAACCATGCCCGATAGTGAACATACTGTAGTTCACCCCTCAGGATCTCACCTCTCAGGACCAGTAGCTGAAGAGACTGATAAAGTTTCTGATGATGTGAATTCGGTTTCTGAAAAGTATGATTTTATGCCTAGAGCCCCATTTCCTCAGCTATTAGTACCAACAAAGAAGGAATCGAACTTTAATGACATAGTGGAGGTTTTTAAGCAAGTTACCATAAACCTTCCTTTATTAGATGCAATTAGGCAAATTCCTGCTTATGCCAAGTTCCTTAAGGATATGTGTACGCGGAAGCGAAAACTTAGCGTCCATAAGAAAGCCTTTTTAGCTAGTCACGTAAGCTCAATCATTCAGAACACCACAACTCCAAAGTACAAAGACCCAGGTTCTCCTACCATTGCTTGCACAATACGTAACTTCCGGGTAGAAAAAGTTTTACTTGACTTAGGAGCCAGTGTGAACTTACTTCCATTCCATGTATGCTTACAACTAAGACTTGGTGAAATAAAACCTACTCAGATGACACTGCAGTTAGCTGATAGGTCTGTTAAAATCCCTCGTGGTGTGATCGAGGATGTTCTTATTGAGGTCGACAAGTTTATTTATCCAGTGGATTTCGTGGTCCTAGATACCCAACCTGTCCCTGACCCAGATAACCAGATACCTTGATTTTAGGTCGCCCATTTTTAGCTACGTCTAATGCGATCATTAACTGCCGAAATGGTGTGATGAGTTTATCTTTTGGTAATATGACTATGGAGATGAACATTTTTAATGTCAGTAAGAAACCTCATGAGCTAGATGGAACATGTGTTGAAGAGGTGAACATGATAGAAGCCTTAGTTCAGGAGTCGTTACCAAACATTTTGTCTGAAGACCCATTAGAAAGTTGTCTATCCCATTTTGGTTTAGATTTTGACGACGATAGCACTATTGAACAGGTGAATGCTCTATTAGATTCTACCCCTGTGTTAGACACTGATAGATGGAAATCTAGGTTCGAACCGTTACCAGTTTCTGAGACTACCCTAATTCCTTCTTTAGAAGAGCCCCCAAAGTTGGACCTTAAACCACTACCCGATACTCTAAAGTATGTGTTTTTAGGCCCATCTGAGACTTTACCTGTGATTGTAGCTTCCGATTTGGATAGTGATCAGGAAAGTAGGCAAGTAAATGTACTTCAAGACAATAAGGAAGCTTTAGGGTGGACTATAGCAGACATTAAGGGTATAAGTCCTACTGTGTGTATGCATCAGATTCATTTAAAGGAAGACTCCAAACCTTCTAGGGAGATGCAACGTCGACTGAACCCTAACATGAAAGAGGTAGTTCGAAAAGAGGTGCTTAAGTTGTTAGATGCGGGTATTATTTACCCAATTTCAGACAGTAAGTGGGTCAGCCCTGTTCAGGTTGTCCCCAAGAAATCAGGTATCACTGTAGTCCAGAATGATAATAATGAATTAATCCCAACCCGAGTGACCACGGGATGGCGTGTGTGTATTGACTATAGGAAATTGATCAAGGTCACAAGGAAGGATCACTTTCCCCTTCCTTTTATCGATCAAATGCTAGAGCGATTAGCTGGACATAGTCACTATTACTTCTTAGATGGGTACTCCGGCTATAATCAGATCGTTATCGCCCCAGAAGACCAAGAGAAAACCACTTTTACCTGTCCCTTTGGTACCTTTTCGTATAGACGCATGCCTTTTGGGATATGTAATGCCCCTGCAACTTTTCAGCGTTGTATGATGAGCATATTTTCTGATATGGCAGAACGGTTCTTAGAGGTATTTATGGATGATTTTTCATTGTTTGGTTCATCTTTCGAAGAGTGCTTGCATCATTTGACATTAATGTTGACTAGGTCTAAGGAAAAAAATTTAGTGCTTAATTGGGAAAAATGCCATTTCATGGTTAAATCAGGAATTGTGTTAGGGCACATCGTCTCTTCAAAGGGTATAGAGGTAGACAAAGCCAAAGTTGACCTTATTAAGACTTTAAAGGTTCCAAAAACCGTAAAAGATATTAGGTCATTCCTAGGGCATGCAGTTTTTTACCGTCGATTCATTAAGGATTTTAGCTTGATTTCTAGACCTCTTTGCAATTTGCTTGCAAAAGATGTTAAATTTGTCTTTGATGATGCTTGTTTAGAGGCTTTTGAGAAGCTTAAAACTTTACTCACTACTGCCCCGATAGTTCAGGCACCTAACTGGAACCTACCCTTTGAGATTATGTGTGATTCTTCAGATTATGCTATAGGCGTCGTTTTAGGACAACGAGAAAACAAATTACTTCATGTGATTTATTATGCTAGCAAAACTGTGAATGATGGCCAAATGAACTACACAACTACCGAGAAGGAACTTTTAGCCATCGTGTTTGCCTTGGATAAGTTTAGGTCCTACCTATTAGGTTCTAAGATCATAATTTATACAGATCATGCTGCTTTGAAATACCTTTTATCTAAGAAGGATACCAAACCTAGATTGATCAGATGGATCCTATTGTTACAGGAATTTTCCCCAGACATTAGAGACAAAAATGGTGCAGAAAATGTAGTAGCAGACCACTTTTCTAGGCTAGTTGTTAGTTCCCCTAGTGATTCCCTTCCTATAACGGATAACTTTCCTGATGAACAATTGTTCTCTGTTTCCCAATCACCTTGGTATGCAAATATAGTGAATTATCTTGTTACTGCTCGAACCCCTCAACATTGGGGTAAACAAGATCGTTCTAGGTTTTTGGCCGAGGTTAAGCATTTCTTTTGGGATGATCCTTATCTGTTTAAGTATTGTCCGGACCAGATTATTAGGAGATGTGTATCTGAGAGTGACCAGTCTAGTATTATCTCCTTTTGTCATGAATATGCATGTGGGGGTCATTTTAGTGCTAAGAAGACTGCTGCTAAGATTTTGTAGTGTGGATTTTACTGGCATTCGTTGTTTAAAGATTCCCATAGTCAGTGTGTTTCTTGTGAGCGTTGCCAGAAGTTAGGAACCATTTCCCGTAGAAATATGATGCCTTTGAACCCTATTTTAGTGATTGAGGTCTTTGATGTGTGGGGCATTGATTTTATGGGTCCATTTCCTATTTCGTTTGGTTATATTTACATACTTGTCGCTGTAGACTATGTGTCTAAGTGGGTTGAGGCGGTTCCGTATAAAACGAATGACCACAGGGTCGTAGTCCAGTTTTTGAAAGAGAATATACATACACATTTTGGTACGCCGCGAGCTATAATTAGTGATGGAGGTTCACACTTTTGTAATAGACCGGTTGCTCTTTTAATGAAACAATACGGTATTACCCATAAATTAGCAACCCCATATCACCCTCAGACTAGTGGTCAGGTAGAGGTTTCCAATAGGTAAATTAAATATATTCTAGAGAAAACAGTTAATCCAAACAGGAAAGACTGGTCGTCGAGGCTTACTGATGTCTTATGGGCTTACCGTACTGCGTTTAAGAAACCCATTGGAATGTCACCTTATCGTTTAGTGTTTGGCAAGGCATGTCACCTTCCTGTTGAGTTAGAGTATCGAGCCTATTGGGCTATTAAGAACTTAAACTTTTCACTTGACAAGGAAGGAGCTCAAAGAAAGCTCCATCTCAATGAGTTGGACGAGATTCGTAGAGATGCATACGATAGTGCTAAAGAGTAAAGAACAAAATGAAACTTGTGCATGATAGGAATATTTTACGAAAGTTATTTTCTCCAGGTCAAAAAGGTCTTCTGTATGACACTCGTTTGCATCTATTCCCCGAGAAGTTGCGCTCTCGGTGGACCGGTCCTTTTGTGGTCCGTATTATTTTTCCTCATGGCGCTGTTGAGATTGAGACACCAGATGGTAGTAGTTCTTCGAGGGTTAACGGTCAGCGATTAAAGCCCTTTTTAGAGCCTTTTCCTACAGGTGATGTTGAGGAGGTCCCTATGGAGGACCGTGTTTACCTTGATTGACCATCGAGGCGATTTTGTATGTTGTATAATATTTTTGTAGGTTTTTGGTTACTCTTCACCCATGTACTATCTTTCCGACTTCTCTCTTTACTATTTCCTCATGTTACTTATATTTTTGGTATTGTTCTTTAATTATAAACATTGAGGACAATGTTAGATTTAAGTTTGGGGGTGGGGTAGAACTTTTTGTTACCTTTTCGTTGCAATAAATAAACTCCAGAGCCTAGAAATTTATCCCTATTAAGGATGGCACTAACCAATCTAAGTGGATGGAAGCATTTTGGTTGTAGGAGTTGAGGAACCAATCTGACTAGATAGAAACATCTAAAGAGTCTATTCATAAAAGCACAGAGCTCATATGTTAGAAATAACATGATAGTTTCACCATATCTCGTTGAGTCCTTTTCACTTCTGTTTTTATTTTGTTTTGTTTTTAAACTATGTTTCTCTAAGTGATTAGTTGGGGCTCACGATTCAAGTTGTTACCAATGCTAGGGTGGATTAGAGTGATTGAGATACAAAAAAAAGAAGAAGAGAAATTGAGACTAGACCATCAGACCAACTGGAATAAATTCAATAAAGTCGACCACTGGAACCCTTGTATGCCAGTGTGTTGACCTAGAGTTAGGATTATCAATCACTGGTTCCCTTGTATATGACATTGTGTTGATATTAATCAGACTAGTATCTCAGTCCATTAGGATAGGTTCATTTTTGCGGAGGCCTTCAGACAGATATGAGAAACACCGTTCACCTAGTAAACATCAAAACCATCTATGTTTTTCTCTATACCCATATTTTTGATCTATCCATGTGATTAGTTTCGACTCCGGATATTGATGTCCATAGTGCAACTATCTGAGTAGAGCTCTGTCACTTATATATGAATTTTAGTATGCTTGAGTGCAAACTCGTGTACAACAATTAGAATTTCGCATCAGGGTACTTCCTCTTGTAGTCAATAAGTATGCCAACCAAGGAGATTCTTCTGTGCATTCCAAGGTTCTGTGTAGATATCTAGGTTCTGGAGTATAAAGGTTTTGTGGGTATACCTCTGGTAAGCCCTCCGGATACAACACTCCGCCACTAGAGACACATAGGGGTTTAAAGGCTTATTGCATACGCTAAATGCAATCGACGATGCCTGCGACAGTGAGTTAGGATTTTATTTCTATTTTATTTTTGCTCGAGGACTAGCAAATAATAGGTTTGGGGTATTTGATAGACACATTTTTGTGTCCGATTTGTCTCGATTCTATATATTGTTAGGGCTCATTTTTGTACTTATTATGGTGTTTTATTTATTTGTAGGTATTTTTGGCCAATAAACATTTTTGGAAAAAACTGGCTCGAAAAGTTGTCGGGAAGCACCCCCAGGACACCCCCAAGGAAGCTGTTATTCGCACCCCACTCTGGATAGGGGGCACCCCCTTTCTTCACAAATTCGAATTTCAAATTGGCGGGAATCTGGTGTACAAGATGCGTATTTTCCTGGGAAGAGCTGGATTAAATTTTGTTGAGTTTTTCTCGGTGTTTGACGCTGGAATGGATTGGTACCACCCTGTTACGACTAAACAGGGTTGGTAGGTGTTCTAAATTCTAAAATATAGGGTATTATGTGGAGTTAGGGTTGAACAGAGGAGATGGAAATATTATCGGATTTTCTGAAATTCCGTGAAGTATTGGAGAGGTTTCTTACGTGGAGATGAGTTGGGATATACATGATGAGTCAGAACAGAGATTGTAGGTGGCACAGATTCGAAAAAATAGGCATCAATCTTCGGTTTGGATAAAATAGGGCACTGGTTATTCATGGAAGTTTCATTGGTTATATTTGTGGAAGTTTGGTGTTGTGAAGGAAGGATTTACTCTCTGGGATTCGTATCTTTCAGTTTTAGGAAGTTTTATAACTCACAAACCGCGTAAAGAATATTTGGAAGAGAAGAAAATTCCGAGTATTACTGCCGAAGAAAAGAGTTATTTTTGGGACTTCACTTGCCTTATACGGGATCTTCCGTGTATATATATGAGGCTAGGGAGTCGCAGAAGGGAGTACGTACACTTTGGGGAAGTTTAGAACATAACAGAGCATAAAAACACCAAGTTGTAGAGATACAAGCGAGAGGAAGAAGAAGAACACAGAACAGCAGTAAAAGACAGTCGCAGAATCCGTAGCCTTTTCTTTCAAAATTCAATCACTTTGTCACAATTTCTGTAACAATTATTCAGAGTTCGCAACAGTTCCGTGTTAGGGTACTTTGTAGCAGTGGTTCATAACAATTATCTCCGTTACAAACACGTTGTTTTATACCTTCTTTTCTTTTTAATCAACTTTTGAGCAACAAACATGTATTTTGAGCAAGTGGTTAATATGAGGAGATAAACCCCATTGCTGAGGCGATAGAGGAAGCTATTTTTCCAACAAAAAGTGGTATATTCTTATTTATTTATCGCAATTATTTTTATGATTGTTTTGCCTTGAGTGAATTTTTTTTGAATGATTCTTGTTAAGCAATTGTTATTTCTTTTGATAGAGCATGCTTGGACCTAGGTTTTTGATGTTCTATGCTTCGGATTTACACTTGTTATTCTGAGAATCTACTTGTTGCAATAGTTTATAATCAAATTGAACGAAAAAATTGCATGAATATAAATATTGGATTAAATCACTTTGAATTTGGAAAATAGTGGAATCTTAGCCTCAGTGTTCTTTCTAATATTGATATCAACTTTGATTGAGTTTGCTATAATTTTTAGTGAGTTTTCTATTTTAATATTAGAATTTAAGTCTAATTAATATCCTTCACAAGTCTGAGAAGCGAACCACTTTTACCACTATCTACAAATCACATCAACTACTACAAAGGGATGTACTCTCGACCCATCTATCTGATTCCAGACTCTGAGAGGTCATCTATAATTACATAAGAGGGGTATGTATTGCCTCCAAATGGTGGTCGAGGACAAGTTGGAAGTCCAAATGCTTCTAGGTATATGGGTCATCGTGAAAAGGTGCGCAAGTATGCATACTTTTTATAACCGTCGAAGATGTCGCAGAGCTTCTTTGGCTCCTCGTGTACCAACATTCTGCAAGAAGACTCATTCCAGGATGTTCAAAATCTTGAAGAGGATGTTTTTCTAAACTTTGTGATGTTTTACTATTTATGAACATACTTCTTTACATCCATTTTAGGTTTTATACTTCTTGGATGTTACTATTTCTTATGCTTTTTTGTCTGGACATGTTATGTTTTTAATCAAATACATTTCTGGGTTGTTTTTTTTTTTTTTTTTTTTTATGAATGTTAATTCTTGTGTTTCTCAAGGATATCTCATTTTGCAGGTTGCAGGTTTATCGGTTTTTACAGGAAATAGACTAATATAATTGGTGTCAACTCCCATTGTTGACACGAGTTTTGGGGATCAACTTCCATTGTTGAAACCACAAATTCGTGTCAACTTTGGTTGTTGACACTTTAGTCTGGGAACAATGTTCATGTATTCCAGCTCTTTGGGGTCAAGTTCCATTATTGACATCAGTTTTTGGGATCAACTTCCATTTTTGACACTCAATATATAAAAAATTGCATGGTTTTATCTGAATACATAAGTTAACTCCATCAGTTGATAACAAACGGAGCATTCATTTCATTCATGATGGATATATAGAAAGCAGTAACAATTAGTATTTATTATAAACCAATAATTTATAACAAACCATTTACTAATAAAGTAGTCAAACTATTCAGACCGTAAACAAACTTACATATATTTTTTTTAGTAACTAAGATGTTTTTTTCAGACCAATGAGCAGACCAACATTTACTCACTAAGATATTTAAGATGCACTAAGATTTTTTTTTCCAGACTGTAAACAGACTACATTAGCTACCACTTATAGACTTATGCCAGTCCAATGTTTCAACCAAGTCATATAAATTGATTATTTCTTGAATATAGTCAATAAGTGGATTTTCCTTAATTTCTTTAACGGAGTCGGTAAGTTGTTGGTCTTCTTTAAGTTCTCTAACTGAGTCAGTAATTTTTGTCTAGCTTCCAGGCACTATTTCTCACAACACTCTTGCTGCCATCTTCACTATCTTCCTTTGTAATCTCTCGTTTAAGTAAGTGATACCAAATAAGTCCTCACAGTGTCCACGCTTCACTAAATAATTCGGGTACAAAAAAGTGTGCATTGCACAATACAATCCCTTTTGTATTGGTACATGGTAGTGCTGAAATTTTGAACTTATTTCGCCACATGTTGCAGGATCTCTTTTTCTCATTTCATTCAGTACATCAATCAATGGTTTTATCAGCAAATGATACTGCCAATTGTATCCTGGATTGTGCCATGCATAGTTGAATATTATCCATCTTCCTTTTAGTAATGCAAGAACCACCCAATGGTATCTTATACCTTGCCTATCAATCAAGCACATTTATCTATACATATAAGTTGTCTTTCATAAACATAACCTGCAATCTGCTTGAAAAGATGAGGGTACCTAAATACAACACAATCTTTTAAATATCAACCTATAAGTCATATACCTTGTGTGATTTTCTATTAACGAGGTCGAGACAATACAACAAGATATTTACTTGACAATATAGTTACAGTAATAAACTGATTGACTATTAGGATCAATGTCAAGTAATTCGGATTGACGCACAAGTGTATTTACTTTATTATAAAATAAAACAATTATAATGCGAAAGTAAAGTAAACAACACAACACAAGATTTTGTTGAGGAAATCGCAAATGCAGAAAAACCTCGGGACCTAGTCCAGTTTTGAATACTCGCAGAATTAAGCCGATATACAAAATATAATGCCAATTTCGTATAGTCGAGACCAAGTAGACTACCCCTAGATACTTAGTTTCCTCAGTATCCCCGCGTCTTCAAATTCTAGAGTCATGCACGTGAATCTCAAGACATAATTCACTACCTCAAGTTCCTTTACCCAGTAAAGTCTTTGTGTATTCAACTCCTTTAGATCGTATTCGAAATAGTAAAGGAATAAACTGTTGGGTAACCACTTCAATTATCTTTACTATAAAAGATATGTTAAATAGTCTCCAAATGATCTTCCGTTTAATCTAATAAACTCCTTTGTCAGGTATGATCAATCCAAGTCCAAAAGTTCAGATATAAATTCACAACTATCAATCGTACAAAACCCCCAAATAATAGTTTCCGATCAATATGACTATATGATCAAATTTATCAAAGAGAAATCTAATCTTAGTCGAATCCCAGCCGATCAAGATGTGTGCACAAATTCACAAGATTCGGAAACTAATAAGAAAATCTTATTCGTCTTCAAATCTTCAATTTCCTTCTCAATAACCTGCACAACACAAACTTGAATCCTCTTGTGATCAATCATGCACAGAACGGAGTCTGTTAACAATGGATTATCACAAGATGTCTTTATATCGGCAAATGGTTCTAATGATCCCGTTGATACTTTGATCTAGTTTGAGTGACCCTTATTTCAGAAGAGAAGGCTTTCAAGGATAATCAAACTAGGTGCAATCAAAGTTTCAACAACAGTTAGTCAATCAAATCAATAAGAGAAAACGAAAATAACAATGTAATTATCTAGTTTCCCACTGTTTGAGGGAAAAAATTGATTCTTCTGGTTTCGGTAAATTTGGGTGTGTTGATGAGAAACGAATTCAAACCCTAAAAAAATGTACTGCACAGGAGTACTTTTAGATTCGAGAGATCAATCTATAAGACTCTGGCCTAAACCAAGAAATGACCGTTCCAGATTCAATTCGGTCACAAAGTGAGGGAGAAAGGTTGATCTTAGGGAGGGAAGCGAAGAAGGTGTTGAGATCAGAATGTTGAATTATGAAGGTGTGGCTGTTTTATGACTTGTATCAGAATGTAGAACTGGCTTGCAGAATGTAAGCTATCAGTTCTCAGTGTTTTCTGGATACTTGTGTTGATCACACTTGTGTTGTTATTGTCGAAATAGGTTGAAAACCAATTTATACAAGTCATTTGAGCGCAACCCTGATCTCGTAGGAAGTGTAGAAGATTAAGTGGTGGAGTAGTGGGGTTGTGTAAGAGGTGGTGATCATCACGTGGTCACACCTTCACCCACTACTCACATCGTTGTTAACCGTTCTTCCTTTCCTGACACGTTCTCGTAATGGGCGCGTTGCACGCCGCACGCTGTAAACCGCCAGACCAATACCACAGTAAGTATCCCCCAGTTTGTGACATGTTTGATGTCTCGTGTATGTGGGTCAAGTCGTGGGGACTTGCCGAAAATAATAGCATATGGTGCTATTAGGTTAAACAACTAAGTTGTTTATGATTCCGATATGAAATATCATATGTATTCGATGCACGTAAAGCATCGCCTTTAAGAAGCTCAAAATAATCGATGTGCATGAAGCATCGTTGTTTTAGAGCTCGATTTAATAAGTCGCGGAGTGGGCGTATTAAAAAAGGTAGCATGGCCGACCACCTTTGGGTGATCGTTTGGTAGCTCTAGGGACAAGTTATTGCTTGGTCGATCACTCCCTGTGAAGGAGGGATGACCGGTGATCGCAATGCTACTTTGTTGATTTTCTGAAAACAAATCTACATCATCCAACTAGGCTAGCAAAGTTGGATGAACGAGATGATTTGCGGCAGTTACATATTGTCGCTGATGTAATTTAGGTTTTAGGGGCCATGGGTCCATCCCTGCTTTGGCTAGTCGAATCAAAGCGCTAGCCGCTGATTCGAACAGGCCGATTGGCCATGTGCAAAGACGAGCCATCGGTGTGCATGCTGACATCTCTTGGGCCATCTGTAGTTAGATCTAAGCCACCCAAATCGGATGGCGAAGATGGGTGGTCGTGATCGATTTGCGATAGTAATATGTTGCCGCAAATACCAATTAGGGTTTCAAAGCATCCACATCCACCCTAAATCAATCGAACGATTTGGTGTGCTATTGACTTCCCATGAGCAAGTCGATTGGTCGGGAATAATATTGGGCCGGAGGTGAACACATTGGCACCTCCTTGATCGTTTGAAACGCGATCTAAGCCGTCCAACTAAGCTTTCTAAGTTGGACGGATGTGATGATTTGTGACAATAATATACTGCCGCAACCTAAAATTATGGTTTTGAAATAGCGTGCTTGCCATAGTTTGGACAAACGATTTAACGCCTTATAGGCTTGCAGCGGGAAGGTCGATCGACCAAGGGAGATGCTGGGCCGCCAATGGACACGTCGGCACTTCCTTAATCGTCTGTAGGAAAATCGAAGCCGTCCGACTAGGCCAGCGGACTTGGACGGTTGTGATGTTTCTGAGACCGTTTTTTCCGGCCTAGGTCGTTTGAGCTCTCTTCTTCAACAGCGTGATCACTCATGTTTGGGTTAATCGTTCAAAGCGCTACAGATGTATTAGATGAAAACCGTTCAGCTACGGAGTTAGTGGGACTGCCGACGGTCATCTTGATGATTGCCTAATTCCGTTAGGAGAAGGCTAGGCCTATTGAATTGCGTGTCCAAATCATGTGGCCATGATCGTTTCTTAAGACTGATACGGACAGTCTAGATTTTTCTTAAGGAATTAAAACGCGTTCGATCACGCTAACTTTTAATTAAAAAGCGTGTGAACACGCTAATCTCTTTGTCATAGGGTGATGTAGCATATGTGTGTGTTTTCATGCAGGTCTCAATATTGACACTTCAGGCGATTTATGCTACTCCGTTGCGAGTGAACATTAATCGTCATTTCATGTCAATATTGAGAGTTCAGCTCAGAACATAGCATAGGAAAACACTAGGCACGCTCCGGCATTAATGAGTAATGCAACTAGGAGCTTAAATACTCATTAAGCTCTATACTAATGAACAATTCATCTAGGAGCTTGAGTTTTAATATAATGTGAACAGAAACGTAGGAACTCATCAGATTCTGATATATTCTCCAAATTCCTTGCGAAATATAGATATATCAAGGTATACTACTTCTGATGCCGGGTTAGGTAGACATACTTTTACGGTTTTCTCCCTAAGCTAAAAACCACCATCAACATTAAGTCCCCTGCTTAGCACGTAACAGTGACATTGTTACGGGGTATGCACTAGATGGTGACAGACGAAAAATAAAATTGAAAAGACGAAGCAGGTAGATATTACCAGGGAAATCCAAATCGACCTTCAACAGCGGGATCGTGCGGCCAGTGGCTTTCGTAGTAGCGTGTTGCTAGCTCAGCTATGGGGTATGGGTACGGTGCACTCAGTCATCCATTCCCATTCATGGAGCAAGAAGGAATCCTTCATCTGTTCAAACTCTAGAAACTCCGTTTGTATGCAAAGGGGTATCGACCCTCTTCTGTCTTTGTTGCTCGTATGGCTCCGTTCTTTCGTCTGCAGTGGCCAGCTCCTCTTCATCACTATCATTAGCTCGATCATAAGTGTTCCAATCGTCAGCGGCATGGTAATTTCATATTGTCTTCGTATTTTTGCTGTGAGTGTAATATCCATGAGTAGTTGATCAAACTCGGATATTTAGCTTGGTGTGAATGACTTTCTTTGTTAGTGGCGGTAGAGCGAGCGTCAACGGAAAAAAAACAATCTCCAATAGTTATAATCAGCAACAAGGCGAGCCATGAGAACCCAAGGTAGGTGATGTTTTCTTTTTGCTCATGTAGCCATCCAACAGTACCACCGATCTTCTCCAGAATGTGTAATAAGGTTCTGACTCCAGAATAATGAGTATGTAACCTCTCCAGTGGGTTTCGAAATTTACCAAACCCCATTGTTCTCAATTGCAAGAGGCCTTAACTTTAGTTGCTTAGTGTCTGGACTGCTGAGTTGCAATTTAAATGTTCTTTAAACTCTTGAGCATTGACTGGCACGAAGTTGTATTTATTATGACTC
Source organism: Papaver somniferum (assembly GCF_003573695.1). Taxonomy (NCBI): domain Eukaryota; kingdom Viridiplantae; phylum Streptophyta; class Magnoliopsida; order Ranunculales; family Papaveraceae; genus Papaver; species Papaver somniferum. Next base: position 221,234,793 of record NC_039360.1, read on the forward strand.
TTTAGCTCATAGACCTATTCTTTCCTTTCTGATTGCGATGATGACATGCTTGGAAAACTTATATGGGCAAGATCTTCCGGAGCCTTTGAGTGAAGTAGATGAGATAAGAGGCGTTCCGTTGCCGACGTGTTGCTATCAAGTCTTCAAGGAATTCGTTCCAAGCGACGACATCCTTTGAATCATCTTCTGAATCTTAAATTGTTGTATGGAATGGGATAATGAACAGTCCTCAGTTACACTTCCATCTGGTCACTAGAGCTATATTTTTGAGTCGGCTTGGGAATACAATGCGGTCTTGTAAGGAGGTGTATATATGTACTAGATCCAATGGCGTGGCCGGATACGTGAGCACACAAGTATACTTTACTAATGTATTTTCCATAGATATGTTTTACTTACTGGTAAAATAATACATATAAATTCGAAAACCCTAATTAAAAGATTCTAAAATATTTCGGTTTTGGGATCTCACCTTGATTATCAAGGAATATCTTTGAACAATGAAAGACAAGATTTTAGCATGTGTTCAAATTACTCACAATGTCGACATCTTGTACTTTCCTGAATAGCAATTCACGTTCTGATATTCACACAAACCCTAAAGTATATGTAAAACTGTAAATACAAGATTTCTATTAGGACCGGTCGTGCAAGAGATTTCCAATATGAGTCTGTCCTGCTATAGATCCCAAAGCAAGGGATTGATCTTGCTATATATCCCCCAATAATGATCGGTCATGCTATATATCCCCATTAGAAATCGGACTACCAATCCCATTGATTCATTTCAACTATGAAACAAGTTTCACAAGTCTACTTCCTTAAATTCATGTAGTTAAACATAGGTTTCTAGGCATGGAATCAATCCTAAGTTCATTACACAATCTAGTTACAACTTACAAACATAGGGTGTCTATGTCCAAATTACGAAGTTTAAAAGATAAACATTATACTTCGTGATTCTGTATACCAAAGTTGTGATACAACTTGTATATTTTTTCTGGAGACTTTGATCATAATGACATGATCAAGTCTCTAACACTAGAGTTTCATATATATAACTTTTCACATGTTTTCGATCTAAATGACTTGAAAGTAACGTACATAAAAATGGAAAAAAATCAAGTTTTGTATTACTAACCTCGAACAGAAGGATAATGTGTTCATTGATGTCGGTGTATCTTAAGGTTCTTCATGTGTACCATGAGTTTGTATCAACATTTCTAGATTTCCTAGTCTAACCTAACAAAGTGACTATAATAATCTAATTTTGGAACTAAAATATGGCAATAAAACTTGACCTACTAACGCTTGGCGGGTTCAACTGAGCAATGCTATAATAACAAGCCTAATGTAAATTAAGACAATCTTCTTGTCGGATCCCAGTCAATCAAGTGTGCACGAAGTTATCACAAAGATCAGAATACCAAAAAGAAAATTTTCTAGTCTTCAGTCTTCAAATTATCTGTTAACAATGGATGATCAAAAATCACTTCTTCAGATCTTGAATCAAAAGATCAGATCTGAAATCGTCGATCTTTGAACTAATTTGAGTAACCTTATATGAGAAGTGAAAGATCAGGGAATAAAAAAACTAGATCTATTAAAGTTCAACTCAACCATTAGTCAATCAAATTAGTAATCGAAAACTAAAATAAAAATACGATTCTTAGTTTCCTACCAACAGTACTACAGAGCTTCTTTGATCCCGCGAAAGTCTTTAAACAAAATGCACATAATATATTTCACCTAATTAGGATACTCCCCTCTCGAACAAGTACTACGATAATTGTCCAATGGGATTCCCATAAAAACGTTAATTTAGTGTGTCCAAGGGATAAGTTTGTAAGAATTACAAGCTTCACTATTTATGGTGACCTGGGTAGTTTGGATAATAGGGAATTACCAAATCCGAATATACTAAATGTATTCAATGAAAGCTTAGCTTCAGTTTTGTTAAAATTCCAACTGTAATCCAACTCATGTACCGACATATCTCTTAGATGAAAACTAATATTAGCTAGCATATAACTTGAAAATGCGGGGTACCAAAAAAAGCCACCAAATTTTTCTTAGGCAATCTGTATGGACAAACTCAATAAAACTCCGAGAGTTAAACTCAATCAAGGAATAATATCTAGAGTTATGTATCTCTCTCTTTATCTTGCGATTAAAACGTTTACATAATCAAATCCGTGAACCTAATCATAAAGAGATTACTTGGACGGTAGCAAAGACCAACGTCCAAGAATCAATCAAGTCGTATCTAACAAACTAGGTCGGATGTATCTAGTATGATTGATCAACGCACAACCTATGATATTTCAATTATAAAGATAAACGATATAATGCGGAAAATCAAATAACACAGACACTCGAAGTTTTGTTAACGAGGAAACTGCAAATTTTGAAAAACCCCAGGACCTAGTCCAGATTGAAAACTAAACTGTATTAAGATGCTACAGACACTAGCCTACTACCTATTAACATTGGACTGAAATGTAGTTAAGCCCTAAAAGGTATCCCACCGATTAAGGTATAGTCGCGCTCCTTACGCCTCTTGAATCCCAGCAGGACTCCGCTTAATTGATTTCCTTAGCTGACGTCACACCAACTAAGAGTTGCTTCAACTCAATTGAAGACTTTAAACCAAATATGGCTCCCACATATTGATCCTATATATTATTTTATTTTACAATCAAAAATTTTGATCAAAGATGATGGAAATCGATAACAATAGACGAAGTCTGGCTAACCTCAAAATTCGGACTTATGCAACCCGAAGTGCAGCCTAGATTACTATTCACCTCAAAAGTATAAAACTTGTGGAAACAATAAAGTTTGAGACGAAGAGAACTTTGATGATTTTCATCTATCTTGATCGAGTGAGCAGCTCAATAATCGATCAAGATCAAGATACTCGAGTTATTAAGGAAAGATAACTGGACCTGGCTTCATGAATCCTTATGAAGTATTTGTAGTCGCTAAACCCTAAAAGGGTTAAGAAGAGGACGACTCTAGTTACAACTAGGACACGCCAAAGTAGTGTCGGGATTCAAAGATCCCAGTTGCTTGAACTTGTCCTTTTATGTATATTTAAAGCATAGGTTTCTTTAGGTTTAAGCTAAGATAGCTTTGGAACCAAGCAAACAATATCCACTGTTAGATGAATCGTTGAATCTAATTTACATAAACAAGATATACACTCTGATTAGGTGAAACTGTAACCGAACCGTGTACAAAGATATGTTCAAGGTGGTTAGTCGAAACTAGCCGATCTGAACTTAAAAGCTTAATACTCATTTTCATGAGCACTAAAAACATTAACTTTTGAGTCACAATCATGTGATCAAATAAGTCTACTTTTTTAGAGAATTAATCAAATGCTAATTATCTCGTAGAAATAATTTAATCGCACTTGAAGATAATCGACATGGTTAGTAAATGCACAAAGTATAAATACCATAGCCGCTCGTGACTCAGGTCAGTCAGAGTACGTGTATCGGTTTGTAAACATTTAACCAAACCAAGTTCTGGAGTTAATAGAAATTTTTAAGTATGCATGCCGGTTTGGAAACCTTAAGACTATGACTAGTTCCGGAGTCCACAAAACTATTTTGGTTTGCGTACCGGTATGGGTACTAAACCTGGTTTGGGAACACATGAGTATTTTGGTACGTGTACCGATTTGGATATTGTTAGCGCATTTCTCGGTCGAACTCGCATGCGTTGATATATCAAGCATGTTTGTCAATATTAGTGATCAAAACTATATGTCTTGATTCCTAGTTTACTTATGACTAAGTCTCGGTCTAGCATAGTCAAGTGTAGTTGAAGCTCCATACTCCATGGCGATCATCTTACGAAGACGAAGAACTAGTCGAGGAACCAGTGGAACTTCATCCGACTAAAAGGTATGTGAAGACTTGAACTTATCTATCACTCAAAAGTCTATTCTATCCCCTACTCTTGAGACAAAAGTATGATAGTTTTCATACATACACATTTGCTATTTCGAGCCGAGTTTACAAGCCTATCTTTTTCTATAAATATGTGTTGGTAAGCTTTCGCTTTAACCATTTTAATTTTTACCCGTGACGAAGGTCATGATGACGTTTCAATCTTGAAAATAGCTTTGATGATGATAGTCGTGAATAACGATTGTTGTAACATTATAGAAGAATGTTTCAATGATTGAAATGTAGATTTGAGATTACCATCTATGGATATAAGCATATATAGTGTGTTCGCACATTAGTGTATAAATCCATGTACCGGAAGCCAAGTGTGTGCATGTGTGTGCATATGTGTGTATGCGGTATTGGTGAAGGAGACAGGTTGAGTACGCGTACCCACGAAAGTTTTCATACCGAAAATTTATGCTGGAATTTGTAAGCTTGCAAACTAGTAAACCAGTCACCTTAGGTAGCGTACCCACGGAAGTTTTCGAACCGAAAATTTCTGCTGAGTTTGTAAACTCAAATCCTGTAGCTAAGGTACGCATAGTCAAGCTGGTGATATCTTAAATCGGTAGTGTTTGTGGGTGAAAACTGCTTCTGCCGGTTTTGGTAATTTTGTGTGTGTGGATGAGAAACGAGTCTAGACCCTAAAAAATTTACTGCACGGGAGTAATTTTGATTCGAGAGATCAATCTGTACAATCCTTTCCTAAACCAAGAAATAGTCATTCCAGGCTTGCTTCGGTCACAAAGTGAAGGAGAAGGGTTGGTCTTAGGGAGGGAAGCGAAGAAAGTGTTGAGACCAGAATCGTTGATTCTGAAGGTGTGGTTGTTTATGACTTGTATCAGATAGTAGAACTGGCTAGCAGAATGGAAAGCTATCAGGTGATTTCTGGATACTGTGTTGTTCTCCGACCAAAACTTGTTATCTGGTGGAAATAGGTGAAACCTATTTATACAAGTCGTAATAAAACGTATCCTGGTCTCATAGGAAGTGGAAACGATTGAGTGGTGGAAGAGTGGAGTAACGTGTAACGACATGAATTATGCTTCCATAATGAAGGATCCGTTTACACCATTACTTCTTGCCATTACTAACCGCCCCGCTTTATGAAACTTTCTTGTAATGGGCGTATTGCACGCCGCACGCTGTAAAACGCCAGACCAATATCCTGATGAGTATCCCCCAATTTGTCACATGTTTGACGCCTCGAGTGTTTTCGTTGAAAAGGTGTAGCACTTTTCTACGTGTGGCAAGTTAAAATCAAGAGTCTTGCCGAAGGAAAATAGCATGTGATGCTATTAGGCTCATCTTGGATGGTCGCCTAAAACTTGCCATAAGTCTGTCAGTTCGGTGGAGAACTTCAATGGCTGACATCACATCTCATGAGGAAGGGTAGCCGTTGATTATGGATACCTTCTTTTGGCGCCTGATAATGGTACGGTGGCACCTTTAGCGCACGCCAGTAGCATTGTGGCATGGTTGGCATAGCCCATGCATGCCAGTGGCGTGGTGGAATGACTGGCATAGTTTGTGCATGCCAGTGGCACGATGGTGCAAGTGGCTCATGGCGTAGCCCTGGACACTAGACTTAGGTCGCTGGTCGCCGAAAAGTTTCCACAAGTCTGTCAATTCGGTGGCAAAATTCGATGGCTGAGGTTGCATCTCATGATAAAGGGTAGCCGTTGATCATGGCTACCTTCTGTTGGCACCTGATAGTGGCACAATGGCGCTTTTAGTGCATGCCAGCGGCATCGCAACAGGGCTGGCATACTTCGTGCATTCCAGTGGCATGATGGAATAGCTGGAATAGTTTGTGCATGACAGCGGCACGAAGGTGTAAGTGGGGCCCGGCGTAGCCATGGCCACTAAAATTTTGGCACGTTGGTGTTAGACTCAAACATGGTGTGGCAACATCAGTTTCAATGGCCACATTGATCCCCATGTTCCGTGGAACATTTTTTGGCTCGGTTGGCACAACAACTTTGCCTAAGTTAAGGTTTGGCATGTCGAAACCCTAATTAGCATATATGGCATGTAGCATGCAGTAGGTGGTCGTGGCATGGAATTTTATACAAACGATGCCAGAGTCATGCCGGAGGAGCCATAGGCAGGCCACCATGTTGAAACGGCCACATTAACAAATATTTCCACGAGTGGCCATGGTATGACTCCTTTTTTAGGGTTTCCTAAGTCCGTACGGCTTGTGGCATGTTGCGGGCCCGAGGTGGCATAGTTTTGCGCCACGATTAGAAATTAGGGTTTCATCCGCCACTAGAGCATTGCCGCGCCTAAGGTTTAGGCTAGCCAAACTGAAGTCCGTTGTGAAGCATGTCATTTGGCATGTGTGCCTGGCATGCTTGATTTGGCATGTTTGGCATGCCGTTTGGCATGTGCGCCTGACATGCTTGTTTTGGGAAGACAACTTAGTATGGAAACCTCTTGACACAATTTCCACCTCTTTTTAGGCTGTGGCAGGTTTAGAGCAACCTGATTGGTCAATGAAAGTAGGGAGCCGGCCAAGCATGGGCGTGTCTACCCTTTTGGTGCGCGTGGCAAGTTTAATGCAACCTGACTGGTCGATGGGAAATAGGGTCGGCAAGTACGGGTCCGGCCACAACTTATGGGAGTGTGGAAGGTTTAATTCGAACTGATTGGTCGATCAAGGAGTAAGGTCCCGTTAGGTAACATGTGGCGTGGAAAAGTGGCGACGGCTGGCCTGTGGAATGGCCACGCTTCATTGTTGATCCTTCTCTGCGGCTCCGTTACTCTTTGCTTTCTGATTTTGGGCGGGGCTCTGCACCCATTAATCCGCGGTGGATCAATTGCTTAGTTGCTTAAGCGTAATTTCAACCAACGAGGTCTAGTATATTGCGCAGGGCACAAAACCATAATTTTGTAAATTAGTCAGGTTCATGAGTTCTGTGAGTTATCACAAAAATGAATTGTATTTTGTGTGATGCTAAAAAATTCCTTATTTACAGAGTGCAGTGTGTTTTCTGTCTGAACATTTTGTGCAAGGGCCTTAACTTTGGTACTTGGAAATCCGTGCTACTCTGCTGCGAGTAAACACAAATCCGCCATGCCATACTGATATTAAGGGTTCTGCCGGGGAACATAGCACAGGAAAAGTATTCAGTGAGTCTTATATTAATAAGTAATATAGGCAAGGCGCCGAAATTTACAGAGCGTCTGGGATTGTTGCTACATGCGCCAGTCTGGATAAATTTCATGTAAATATATTGGACGGCTCAATAAATATTCCAGTGGAGAGGTTGACACTCATGGATCCGTTTCCTTACAGAGTGACGTCACATCAGATGCAAGGTTTTACAATTTTAACCCTAAAATAAAAACCACCATCAACATTAAGTCCCCTGCTTAGCTCGTAACAGTGGCCTTGTTGCGGGGTAAGCATGAGATGGTGACAGACAAGGACAAAATCGAAACGGCAAGTCATGAAGAGATTGTCAGGAAAAATTTGGCTAACCTTTTTCAGGAAGCATGAAAAATCTGTGACCCTTGCATTGGCGGCTTTGCATAAATTTGGCTTGGCCATAGGGTGTTGGCGTCAGCGCTGCAACTTTGGCTACTGATCCGCAGAGGTGGCACTGCAACTTGGTCCACGGAATGGGCGTTGGCTGGCTACCAAAAGGTGGATGGTGTTGCTTTGGCTACGGAGTGCTGGAGCCATGGCGCTGTTTCGAATAGAGAGGGTGGCGCTGCTTTGTCTGGCTGTGGAGTGGAGAAGATGGCGCTGGACTTTGGCTGGCTGTGGGTCAGAAAGATGGCGCTGGATTTTGGCTGGCTGTGGAGCGGAAAGATGGCGCCGGACTTTGGCTGGTTGTGGAGCGGAAAGATGGCGATGCCTAGGTTAATAAATGGCAGGGATGGATGCTGACATGGATGCCAAACCCTAATTATCCAGTATAGACAAGTATCTAATCCAGCTGGTATCCCGTGTTCGGAGCCTTAATACACGGCTGGTAAAAGGGTTTTCTTTCTCAGGCTTCATCAATCTTCTCAATATAAGAGGCGATATTGAACCTTTCGTTCATATAGATCATCATAGAATTGCGTCCATCCTCTTCAAAGGTACCGTCTCGTGTCTCTTCTCCTAGTTCTCCATTTGGTCTTCTTCATCATGTAGACTGCCGATGCAGACATAGTGTAAAATAAAATAAAATTATAGCATATAATGGAATCTTCCAGTGATGACCGTACCTCTGACTCTTCGGAGAAATTTTTTGAAGTCGACAAACCCAAGTTTTCTTCACATGAGGATGTATTATACAAAATCGATTCTTTGTTCTGTGAGGCTGGTGAGATTATACAAGGCATGTCCATCACCCATCTACGCATCGTGCAGGTGCTTGTTCAGGCTTACATGGATTCGATGGACATGGAGGAAAAATGGATACATGATAAAGCATCCCAGCGCGTCGGGAAGTCTCAATATGATGAAGTTTCTCCGCAAACCAGCGCCAGGGCTGAGCGATTCACCTCTCGAGTGAAACGGCGAAGGACTGAATCTGAGAAACTTCCAGGTGAGAGCCAGATCAATTACCCCGTCCATAATGGTATCGTAATCCTTGATCCTGACGTGGATGAGCCGGAGCATCCTCAAGAGTTTGTTAGAAAAGTTCCTAAGGAAGATGTCGACGCTGTTTGCTAGACTGAAACAGCTTCTGGAGTGGATGCTGAAACTGTTGTTGGGGAAGTCGGAGCGTCCGCTGAGGATGTATTCAAGGCATATGAGGAGGCATCGAAAACATATGTTGAAGCCGTTGGAGAAGCTGTGGGAACATATGTCGGGACTGCTGCTGAAACGGCTTCTGGATGGGATGCTGAAGTTGCTGCTGAAACGGCTTCTGGATGGAATGTTTTCTGTCGGAGAGGGTGATGGGGCAAGTACTTGAAAAGGCTCTGATGGAGGCATCATTGACCAAGTCGCTTGTCATTGACGACTAGTTTCTTCACTTTTGATATTTCTTCTTGGCGTGTGGCCGTTTTTGATACTTCAGGGATTTATTTTCATTTTCTTGTTTATATGAAAGAGCTAGGGCTTCGTCAAGTAATATTATTTTATAGATGGTGTATTTTCAATAAATAATCTGAAACCCCTCTCGCGAAAATAAGTTCCTCGATTCTCCGAGACCATCCAGCAAATGGAGGAACCTATAAATGGTGGATTTTCAACAAAGGTCAAAACCGTAAAATCATGATACTACATGTTTCTGACACGGCTTCAGATATCCATGTGACGATTCGTGTTTTACGAAGTATGATGCATATGTCGCTCGAAAGGCCTCTCTGGAGCGTTCGACAACGGGCATTTCATCATAGTCTCTATGTAGAATAACGTAATTGGGCGGTTCTCTGTAAGATTGAGAGCTTAACGCCTTCAGGATACCGGTGACACTTACTGTTCCCTGACTACATAGAGGAATTTTCCTCTACATAGAAGAACAATTGGGTGGTTCTCCGTAAGATTGAGAGCAATAACGTCTTCAGGACAGTGATACTCACTGTTCTTGACTATGTAGAGAGACCCGTGTATAGAGTCAGGTGGTCCTCCATACATGAAATGTTGAGAGGGAAAAACATCTTCGGGACATTAGCAACACTCGCTTATTTACTAACTATACGCAAGAGATTAAATTCTAGGACGTATTCACCACTGAATTCCTAGAAGATAATCTATTTTATCTCATTACTCCTATTTCATAATCGAAATGGTAATAGATAAATTTATTACTCCGATTTCATAATCGAATCCACGGCTGATCTCATGAAATGGTAATAGATGTTACTCCGCTTTCATGGTCGAATCCACGGATGATCTTATGAAATGGTAATATCACCACTTATTTTATTACTCCGATTTCATGATCGAATCCACGGCTGATCTCATGAAATGGTAATAGATATTACTCCGATTTCATGGTCGAATCACCACGGTCCCATGGAATGGTGATATCACCGCTCATTTCATTACTCCGATTTTATGGTCAAATCTGCGATTCCATGAGATGGTGATGAAATTATCATTTTATTATTCTGAATTCATAGTCCAATCTGTTGCTGATTTTATGGATTGATAATAAAATAACTACTCATCTTATTACTCAGTTTCATGAATTATTCTCCACTGAATTTCATAAACCAGTAATAAATACCCAACAACCGGGCATCTGGACCATCACTGAGTAAGCCCCACAAAAATGGTGCGAGTGTACTCGAAAATTATGCACGACTGAGCACCCAGATGCACGAACGAGTGTCCAAAAAAATATGAAATAATGAGGAATCCTTTGCAAAACAAGTAAAAACAATGAATATTAATAAAATAATAAGAGGCGCCCAAGGCCGGGCCACCAGCCGGCCGGCCGGCCGTGCCCTAGCCATGGTCGGGCCGTGCCTCTCCCATTATTTTCCTTATTTTTTGTTATTTCGTGAACTCACGGAAACTCCTTGGTTTTAGCAACTTTCCTTATTTTTTCAAAACTCGTGAATTCTCCATAACTTGGTGGATTCACGAAATAAAATTATTATAATATAAGGAGATGTGTGCGGGACCGGGCAACCTAACCGGTTGGCCATGCCTAAGCCGTGGCCGGTCCCACACCTCACAATCCTTGGCCTTTTATAATTATTATTCCTTAATCTCACGAAACTCTTCCGTTTCAACAAAAACTCGTGGATTCTCCATAACTTCAAGGATTCATGAAAAATAATAAAATAGGGAAAGGTGTGCGAGATCGGGCAACCTAGCCGGCCGGACATGCCCTGGCCATGGTCGGTCCCACATCTTGAAATCCCTAATCTTGCATAATTATTATTTTCCTCAATTCATGAAACTCCTGGGTTTGAGAAAAATTCATGATTTCTCCATATTTTCTCAAATATTGCTCAGATCACGAAAAACCAAAAGCCAACATAGTCGCACGAATGGCTAGCCACTTACGGAAATTTTAAATATTAAAACACTTTTATTTTAATATTTTCAAAATATTGATGAATTGAGAAAACATGCTCATTCCAACAAAAATCGAGAATTCTCAGTCAAGATGAAACTCTTCTGAAAATTCACTATGTTACTCGAATACGCATCAGAAAATACTGAAACTCTCAGTATGGAAACACGGACACCACGGTAACACGTGCATGCCTCCATGACCGACCAGAGTCATTCCTAGGGCTTCCACAAATCCGGTCCCACATGTTTTCATAATTCTGACCTAATTTGTTCAATTGCTCATACTGGGCCCGAACTCTCTCCAACCAATTGGAGAACCCTTCAAATGACCAACAACTGGTCCCGTGACCACCAAGAGCCGGTCCCATGCTCTCTTGGTCGGTCCTCATCTCTCATACCTAGGTTTTTCACCTAACGCTGAATCCAGCAATATTTCAATAAATGATGAAACCTGCATTTGATCATCGTTCTTTAACCAACTCTCAAACTGAGAACCCTGGTGCGTGCTCACTCGAGCACTGTGCATCACATGGACGCTCATCATCCCATGTTGTAGGTCCCTCTTCACTCATGACCAATTTTCAGCAATTCACCAATTTTTGAGGGATTGATCAAAAATTAGGGTTTCGAACAAACGCTCCACGAATCACCATTCTGAGCAAATTCAAACACAAAATTATGTTGATTCAGCAATCAACATCCAAATTAATAATATTCGGTAATTCACCAATATTTTTGATTAATATTTTATTGGGTCACGGTACCAGTAACTAATTCTTTGAATTGAGGAATACTTGCTCAGTTGCTCGAATATTGATCCAACCATCAATATTCGGTAATTCATCAGTAGTTTGTCGAATTGAGCAACACTTGCTCAATTTCACGTCAAATTATCAATATTCAGTGTTTTGGTGAATTGAGCAACACTTGCTCAGTTGCACACCAAAATTATCAAATTCGTCGAATTGAGCAATACTTGCTCAGTTGCTCGACAAACTCTCAATATTCGGCAATTCGTCGAGTTGAGGAATACTTGCTCAGTCTCTAGTCAGTAATTCATTGACATCTCAGAGAACTACATGTTCAAGCCATGAATCGCCGAGCATTAACCACTTATGCTCGATTCAATAAAATTAGACTCACAATCTAAATCAGTCAACAACTGACCAACTAATACACATCTGCCTTGCAGACTCCACGATTCGTGAAATCTCAATCACGTCACAAATGGGGGATATCACTCAGGGTTTTGGTCTGGCGGTCTACGGCACGTGGATTCATCCACAATGAGAAATGTGCGTAAGTCGCGTAAACGGTGGAAGGAGTTAGCAAAGTAGTGGGTGCACGATCAGTAAAGTCTCCGCACGACATGGAACTGACTTTACCGCGATCTCCCACTTTCCCACTCTTTCACTCAAGAAACCGTCACACTTACAGGGATCAGTGGTACATCATTCTTGCAATATAAATAAGTCTAAATCGAGGACATCAGGGAGGATCAATCGAATATCATCAATCATCGATTATAATCATTATCCGTCAACAACTCGATATAAACTTATTCACAAAACTCAACTTCAGTAGTTCTGAAATATTGAAGAAACCTTCAACATACCCACAATCCTTGATCATCACTGATCCCAGGCAACTCTCAGCTTCCCTCCTACAGATCAACCCATCTCCCTCTTTACGACCGAATTGACTCTGGAACGACCATTGTCTTGATTTAGGCCGGAGTCATACAGATTGATTTCCCGAATCTAAGCACCTCCTTTGCAGCGGTGCATCTGTGTGAGGATTAAAAAATTTCCCGACTGAGGAGTCTCGATAGCACACTCTACTCTCCACTTTCCCAAAAATTTGGCGGCTCGTTTTTCCTCATCTACAGATTGGCGACCGCAGTAGGAGATTAATCTCTCGGTTGCAATCTTTCATTTTCGCAAGATGGTTGGTCTTAGATCTAATTCAGTTTCTCAAAACTCCAGTCAGAGTCTTTCAAATGGTGACGCTTCTCTAACTCACCCAAATGATTCTGGTAACATTCATCATCCGTACTTTACTACTCCCTTTTCATCTATTGGTGCATTTGATGTAGAAATTCCGTCACTAACTGAACTGGCACGAAGGCAAGAGATTTTGGAAAGGAATATAAATCGATTGAAAAGAGCAATTGATAATTTGTTCAACTGCATGGTGGACCTGACAAGAACCTTAGGAACTCAAGTTGTGGAACGCTCATCTCTTGACACCACTGACGCTAACCCTCAAGCCAACAGCTTTACCACTTACGAAAAGCCGGTGGAACAAGAGGTCACACATCTAATCGAGAATCTATGTAAACTTCTGCATTTCTCCAGAGATCAGCGCACAGACACATTTGACGCTCTCAACAAAATATCATCCGATGTGCGAATAGTTCCATCATCTCCGGTGGTTGAACAAGTGTCCATGGTATCTAAACTCTCAATAAACAACATCACCTTCACTGAGGAAGACCTAATGGCGGAGGAAGGGAATAACCGAGCCTTGTTCGTTACTGCTTCCATTAAGGACTCTGAATTCAGGAGAGTTCTCATCGATACAGGTGCTTCCACGAATCTTATCACTATGAAGACTCTCAAGGAGGCCAAAGTTCCACAAAGCAAGATCGTTCATCATTCCATATTGATGACGGGTTTTGAAGGAAGCCAGAGTCACACAGACGGGTGTGTCTATGTGGATCTGAATGTAGGGCCGATTCAATCCAATGTCAAATTTCACGTGATCGAGAAAGACCCTGACTATCACATGATACTCGGAAGGCCATGGCTTCATGACAATAAAGTTTTTCCTTCGACGTATCATCAATGTATGAAAGCTTTGTTCAATAACAAAATTGTCCGGATCCCAGCCTCAGTGTCTCCTTATGCTCTGGTTTACGATGCTGAGTTCCTGGAACATCCAAAGAGCATCCCCGAACCTCCAAGCAAGATCTGCAGTATTCCACTCCCAAGTTGGAAATCTATTGAGAAAGTCCACAAACCATCATCAACACATGCTAAATCTATCAAGTTGTCCACCACACCACTTAAGCGTCGTCAAGGTCAAGGTACGACTCAGAAAAAGTCCAACTTTATTATTGATTATGATGCAGAGGGGAGAGTCATTTATCTCCGTCGTAAGGATTAACAATTAACATGGGAGGTCGATGAAAAGTCTCCCCGCCCTGAAGAATCATGCCAGAGTGAGCAATCGCCCAATGAATAAATTCGAGATGCACCAAGACAGCTGCAAGATGGCACAAATTCCACAACCGAAGACCTCGAGACTATCAACATTGAAACGGATGAAAACCCAAGGCCAATTTTAATTATTTCATCTCTCTCAGCTGAGTAACGAGAAGGATTGATATTCCTGTTGAAAGAGTATTAAGATATCTTCGCCTGGACGTACTAAGAGATGCCTGGCCTAAACGACAAATTGGTTACTCATTATCTGCACATCACTCCTGGTTCCAAACCCGTCAAACAGCCGCCCAGGAAATTCAGACACGAAGTTGAGGAACAAATCAAGGTGGAGATCCAGAAACTACTAACAACATGGTTCATCAAACCCATTCAACATCCAACATGGCTGGAGAACATTGTCCCAGTCAGGAAGAAAAATGGACAGATCCGGTGCTGTGTAGATTTCAGGAACCTGAACAAGTGCTGCCCAAAGGATGACTTTTCATTGAAAAACATTGATATGCTCGTCGATGTAACCAGTGGCCATGACATGTTCTCATTCATGGATGGTTACAGCGGATATAACCAAATCAAGATGTACAACTCGGAACCCCCATTGGAAACTTCCACTATGCAGTGATGCCTTTCGGCTTGAAGAATGCAGGAGCCACTTATCAGCGGGCCATGACTGCAATATTTCATGACATGATGCACAAGCAAGTAGAAGACTATGTCGACGATGTGGTGGCGAAATCAAAGACCCGGGTGTCCCATCTAGACATTCTGAGACAAGTCTTCGAAAGATGCAGAGAATACAAACTGAAGATGAATCCCCTGAAATGTGCTTTTAGTGTTTCTTCCGGAAAGTTTCTTGGATTCTTGGTCACTGCAGAAGGAATCAAGGTCGACCCAGACAAAACAAAAACCATTAGTACCATTCCGCCTCCACGAACTTTGAAAGAGCTCCAGAGTTTCATGGGAAAAGTCAATTACATCCGACGTTTCATTCATGGACTCGCTCAACTCATTTCTTCATTCACTCCTCTGTTGAAGAAAGGAGCAAATTTTGCATGGACAACCGTTCAACAAGAAGCATTCCAGAAAATACAGTAGATATTATTATCACCTGCTATCATGAAATCTCCGGTGCAAGGACGGCCTCTGATAATTTACACAGCTTCCAGTGACGTAGCTATTGGATCACTCTTCTCTCAAGAGGATGAAGAAGGTATCGAACACCCAATCTATTACTTCAGTCGCACAATGAGGGATGCTCAACTCCGGTACCCAAAGGCTGAAAGGACGTGTCTGGCGTTGGTTCACGCAATTCAGAGGATCAGACATTATCTTCTATCAAACAGGGTCGTGCTGATGGCCAAAGATGATCCTATAAAGTTTTTACTGTCAAAACCTGCTCTGATCGGAAGACCGTTGAAATGGCTACTTCAAATGTCAGAATTTGACATAGCGTGTGTACCTCCAAAATAAATCAAAGCACAAGCAGTTGCAGTTGCAGACTTACTTGCCGCTTTCCCTGAAGAAGACATCACGATGTTGCATGAAGAAGTGACCGGTGAGTTTCCAGAAATTTCAATCATTCAGGAAGAAACGTGGCTATTATATTTTGATGGTTCCGCCACTCCGAGCAATGATACCGGTGGAGCGGGTATTGTGCTGGTATCTCCATCCGGTGAAGTCTTCTCACATTCATTCAAGATGGATTTCCATTGCACCAACAATTCAGTAGAATATGAAGCTTTTCTCCTAGGGCTATGTTTGGCCAAGAAAGCAGGATACAAACATCTATAGATCAGGGGAGACTCAAAGTTGTTGGTCAATCAAATAAATGGCATATACTCTCTCAAAGAAATTACACTTGCTCCATTCAGGACTGAGGCACAACGACTATTAGCTCATTTTTCCGATGCAACAATTGTCCATACCGGACGCACCAACAATGGATATGCTGATTGTCTAGCGACCCTAGCATCCAAACTGCAATTTCAGGGGTCTGAGAAATCCATCACTGTGCAAAGACGCGCTGTGTCATCCACCTGGCTTACTCCAGTCGAAGATGCTCAGTCAAGCGACTGGCGAGCGCCCATAATTCATGAATTGAGCAATTCTCTTACGGAGGGGAAAATTAACCTCAAGGAGTTGAAAAACTTTTTCCTGCTGCACGGAGCGTTATATTATCGCAATCCTGATGGATCCCTGTCTCGATGCTTCGGAGATGAAGAAGCCGGTGAACAACTCAAACGTATACATGAAGAAGTATGTGGGAAAACTCTAGTGGTCACACTTTACAGAAGGATTCAAAGGCTCGGATACTATTGGCCTTCCATGGAAGCTCAGTCGAGGATGCTGCAAGGATCATGTCCCAATTGTCAGACACCACCTCATCATTTGGAGGTTCTAACACTTCATCACACTGTGGACTGGAGAGAACCTTACATAAAATATCTTCGTGACAACGATCTTCCGTCAGAGAAGGAGGTGCAATCAAACTCATTCAGAGAGCCAAACTTTTTGTCTACTTGGAAGGGATTTTGTATCGCAAAAGCTTCGGTGGGAATCTCCTGAGATGCTTGGCCGAGCATGAAATTGCCATAATTTTGAAAGAGATGCATGAAGGTGAACACCAAGGGAATAAGAAATTGTTTCTCCAAATCCATGAGAAATATTACTGGCCAACCATGGAAGATGACGCAACTGCCTACATTCGTAGATGTCATCAATGCCAAGTTCATGGTAACCTCATCCACACTCCTTGTCTTCCATTACATTCTGTGAGCAGTCCGTGGCCCTTCTATAGCTGGGGACTGGATATCATAGGAAAGATCAATATGGCATCTTCAAAGCAGCATGAATACATCATCACAGCAACAGAGTATTTCACCAAATGGGTCGAGGCTATTCCTCTTCGAAGCACCACTGGAGTCACAATTGCATCTTTCATCAAAGATTTCATCATATGAAGATTCGGCGTTCCTAAACATATCATCACGGATAATGGAACTCCTTTCGCCAACAAACATGTTGCAGAATTGCTTGAAGAATACGGAATCAAACAGATTTTCTCCACACCATACTATCCCCAAGGAAACGGACAGGCGGAGAGTACCAACAAAACCTTGATCCGGATTCACAGTCGAACAGTTCATGATAATCCACGGACGTGGATTTGTGGGCCTATCGAACCGCACCAAGAAGCTCAATTGGGACTTCACCATACTCCTTCATTTATGGCACCGATGCCATTATCCCAGCCAAAATCAAGGTTCCCTCTGCAAGAATCGCAACATCTAGTGGAGTACAATGGGATGAAGCAGAAGTCTCAGATTCAAGAATTGCTGAATTGGACATGCTCGATTCAAGAAGAGCCAAGGTGGAAAAATATGTAGAAACCTACAAACAAAGGGTTTCCAAGGCCTACAACAAACTGGTAAGACCTCG
Source organism: Papaver somniferum (assembly GCF_003573695.1). NCBI lineage: Eukaryota > Viridiplantae > Streptophyta > Magnoliopsida > Ranunculales > Papaveraceae > Papaver > Papaver somniferum. The sequence continues at coordinate 221,252,393 of NC_039360.1, forward strand.
AACATTTCAAGTAGAAGATTTGGTTTTGAAAACAGCAAATCATATCCAACGAGACATGTCCGCTCCCAAGTTCTCTCCGAAATGGGAAGGACCTTATGTGATCATCAAGGTAGTATCCAGCGGATATTACAAAATCTTAGCTGTTAATGGAGGAGTTGAAGGAAACATCATCAACGGCAAGTGGCTCAAGGTGTATTATGCTTGAACAATCATTGGAAGTATTAAATTTCTAAATGTAATTTCTGTTTTCTCCAAAAGAGTAATATGCTCATTCACTCAAAATTCAAAATATCCTATGAATCTCACAAAAATCTTTCAATCACCTAATTTATTCAAAGAAAAATCTCAAACCTACATAAAATCTTCCTCTCGCTCAGAACAAACCATCCAACATAGGATAATCTCTATAGAAAACCCTGTCAAGCTTCTTCTGGAAATTTTTGGTTTTCACCTTCAAGTCCTGAACTGCCTTCTCAACTTGTGATGACTCCAAGGCGATTGCCTTTTCCTCCTATAATATGGCAGTAGACACGGAAATTGCATCAGCAGCGGCCGCCGCCTTGTGAATTTTGATCATCTCGATTCGATGAAGAAGCCAACCTATGTTAAACTGCAGGGTTTCACAGTTTGAAATCATCTCATCCCATTTGTGTAGTTCATGATTCTTGACATCTCGCAGATGCGTCTGGTTCATCTCTTCAATGATCGGTAATAACCCTGCAAATGTAGTTAGGAGGGTTGGTAGAAAGCCTTTCCATACTTCGGTCGTAGAAATATGCCCGTACGTTCTCCAAATTTTGGTGTACAGGGGCGCGTGACACTTGGGAATGACGAATCCCCCAACCACTTTATTATTCGGGCAATTCTTGATCATGGGAGCCTCAAACGGGAGTCCAGCTGTTGGATACTCAGGAGCATGAGATCTAACCTCAATATCCACAGAATCAGTGGAGTTCTCGTCGACAGGTTGTTGCTATCATCAATCACAACCGCGGATTTCCCGTTTTTCTTTTTCTAGCATCGACGACGACATGAACATCAACCTGCGATGAAATGATGGAGTATTTAATGGTATTCACCATTGAACATGGTAAAAATCTCAGTCGAGAAGTTATGAAATTATTTACAGACGTTCCGGCATCAACAAGAGCCGACCTATACCAGGAAGGAGCTTTAATCGTACGTTTAGGTCTCAAGCTACGAGATGAATGCTGATTCTTTTCATTATCCTGCAATAAATTCTTTTATTTTGATCAATCATCCTGATCGAGCAAAAGGCAAGAGAAGAAATTTAACTCACCGAGACGGATACTGCCACAGCATGTTCGGCATAAGATTCACTTCTGGAAAAAACACTGCTTCTGGACATGGTGACGAGAGGTAAGATTGTGATCAAAATTTCTTTTGATGATACACAAAGGAAGAAGATGGTCGACTATGTAAATAAAACCCTAAGTCCAATGTGGATGCTTATCCCCTAACGGATAAACAAGTTTGTTGCGGTTTCTACTAAAACTCTAAATCTCGAATCAGATGTGTGGCATATGGTAGAAGAGTAACAATGCTGGGGACTAACGGTTCGGATGTAATCAACATTACAACTATGGATATATTGATCGTCTGGTAGGCCACGTGTTTTCTAGACTGCTCATGTGATTGCATTTTGTGGGTAATTATTGTCTATGTGGACATTGGTCCATCTACTAGAGATGTGAGGAAGATTCAGAAAGGGGATACTACAAGGAATTACGGTTCAAAAAATAATAATCTCTAAAGAAACATCTCTACATTCAAGCTGCTTAAACCAGAGAACATCTACTTCAACGGAAAATAAATAATCTCAGAGAGAATCCTCTTCGAGTTCTTCATCAGAATCACTATCACGGACGTTGATGAAGTCTGGGTGGATATTAGGATCATCTGAGTCCGAGTCATCCTCTGCTTCGTACTCAGCTTTGAGTTCAGCTTCAACCTGCTTCGCAATTTTTTGAAGTTCCCTGGTATGCCGGTCTGGCTTAATCTCGTAATTCCGTACCACCCACACAGTTTCCTCGAAGTATTAGCGTCAGAGGAGGAGGGTACACCATCAACGAATCGACGCCTCTCTTCAGCCGCCTGTATCCTACGCCGGATTCGATCCTTTCTACGTCGACGATCCTCCATATCATCATCCTGGGATTTTCTCTTCATGAGCTCTTCATAAGAGATCATTCGGTTATTAAGGGAACAGCTGGAGGAGTAATCGCTGCTGCTGCTGGTGGAAACCATCATTATCTGGAATAAAATCAGAAGCAAAGAATTAATTTCGACCTAATGAGATCAGTTTCAACAACGAAAATGGTAATCCCCAACTCTTACCTATTTTATGATTTCACTAGACTTTAGGGGTGACATGAAACTTTGAAAACTTGCTCACTCCTTCAAACCTGCAAAGACGAGCAAAACTTATCATTCTAGAGTCAACACTGACTTTTCATGAAACTATAAATAATTCACATAACCTTTTATGTGAACATTCCCTGATTTTCTACATGTGTGCGTATACTATAAAATCGCCAAACTCATACATACATTATGTCATCACGAATACAATTATTTGCTTTCAGCAATTGCTCAAAAATCATAAATTGATTTTCATAAAACCGTGAACAACCCACGTGAATTTTTACTGAGTGAACATCTACTGGTTTTTCGAAAATTGGACAGACGTCCATTCTACAATTGCGAAAACTCGCATACAGATATTATTTCACCGTGAATACTTGTCTACTTTCAATAGTTGTTCAAAATCAAAACATTGATTTTACAAAAATATATAATGTGAAACTCATGTAACTTTGAAAATATGTATTTTCTTGGTCCCTCTCGTGAGCATCCATCTTTGAAACAAGAGTATATTTTCAAAAACAAACTTTTTCATGAAAGATCATAGACAAAATTTTATTACTAACAGACGCACGTCTATTCAAAAAAAAAAACTTTTCTCTCGTACGAGCATCCACCTTTGAAATGAGGGTTTATACACTTTGTGAAATCTCACATATTTAAAAAATAAAATTTTGGTTTTCATGAAAGCTCATAGACAAAATTTTATGTGATTAGACTCAGGTTTATTGTGTTTGTTTCTTAAACTAACGAACGAACGTCTGTTCCTAAAACAAGGATTTCCTTTTTTGGGTCGAGCCCATAAATGCTGAACTGACCAAAACTGAACTTTCAACCGACCAAATCAGCAGTGACTCATCTCTCCACGCTCACGGGATGACACTCTATCTTACTATCAGGGTTCTCATCTGTGTATTTGCTCGTACATGACATCATTGGAGTAAATCGAGGATTCTGAAACTACCTTTGTAGACTGAGTTCAACCACTGATCTCGTCGACTGAAAATCACCATTTAATGCTTACTGCGGAACATGACTGTTCCGCACTAAGCAGGGGACTTAATGTAGATGGTGGATTTTCAACAAAGGTCAAAACCGTAAAATCATGATACTGCATGTTTCTGACACGGCTTCAGAGATCCATGTGACGATTCGTGTTTTACGAAGTATGATGCATGTGTCGCTCGAAAGGCCTCTCCGGAGCATTCGACACCGGACATTTCATCATAGCCTCTATGTAGAATAACGTAATTGGGCGCTTCTCCGTAAGATTGAGAGCTTAACGCCTTCAGGATACCGGTGAGACTCACTGTTCCCTGACTACATAGAGGAATTTGCCTCTACATAGAAGAACAATTGGGCGGTTCTCCGTAAGATTGAGAGCAATAACGTCTTAAGGACACTGATACTCATTGTTCCTGACTATGTAGAGAGACCCGTGTATAGACTCAGGCGGTCCTCCATTCATGAAATGTTGAGAGGGAAAAACGTATTCGTGACATTAACAACACTCGCTGATTTACTGACTATACGCAAGAGATTAAATTCTAGGTCATATTCACCACTGAATTCCTAGAAGATAATCTATCTTATCTCATTACTCCTATTTCATGATCGAAATGGTAATAGATAAATGTAATACTCCGATTTCATGATCGAATCCACGGATGATGTCATGAAATGGTAATAGATGTTACTCCGATTTCATGGTGGAATCCACGGCTGATCTCATGAAATGGTAATATCACCACTTATTTTATTACTCCGATTTCATGATCGAATCCAAGGCTGATCTCATGAAATGGTAATAGATATTACTCCGATTTCATGGTCGAATCACCACGATCCCATGGAATGGTGATATCACCGCTCATTTCATTACTCCGATTTTATGGTCAAATCTGCGATTCCATGAGATGGTGATGAAATTATCATTTTATTATTCTGAATCCATAGTCCAATCCGCTGCTGATTTTATGGATTGATAATAAAATAACTACTCATCTTATTACTCAGTTTCATGAATTATTCTCCACTGAATTTCATAAATGAGTAATAAATACCCAACAATCGGGCATCTGGACCATCACTGAGTAAGCCCCACAAAAATGGTGCGAGTGTACTCGACAATGATGCACGACTGGGCACCCGGATGCACGAACGAGTGTCCAAAAAATATGAAATAATGAGGAATCCTTTGCAAAACAAAAGAAAACAATGAATATTAATAAAATAATAAGAGGCGCCCAAGGTCGGGCCCACCATCCGTCCGGCCGGCCGTGCCTCTCCCATTATTTTCCTTATTTTTTGTTATTTCGTGAACTCACGAAAACTCCTTGATTTTAGCAACTTTCCTTGTTTTTGCAAAACTCGTGAATTATCCATAACTTGGTGGATTCACGAAATAATATTATTATAAAATAAGGAGAGGTGTGCGGGACCGGGCAACCTAACCGGCCGGCCATGCCTAAGTCGTGGCCGGTCCCACACCTCACAATCCTTATCCTTTTATAATTATTATTTCCTAATCTCACGAAAATCCTCCGTTTCAAGAAAAACTCGTGGATTCTCCATAACTTCAAGGATTCTTCATAACTTCAAGGATTCATGAAAAATAATAAAATAGGGAAAGGTGTGCGGGACCGGACAACCTAGCCGACCGGCCATGCCCTAGCCATGGTCGGTCCCACACCTTGAAACTCCTGGGTTTGAGCAAAATTCATGATTTCTCCATATTTTCTCAAATATTTCTCAAATCACGAAAAACCAAAAGCCAACATAGTCGCACGACTGGATAGCCTCTCACGGCAATTTTAAATATTAATACACTTTTATTTTAATATTTTCAAAATAATGATGAATTGAGCAAACATGCTCATTCCAACAAAAATCGAGAATTCTCAGTCAAGATGAAACTCTTCTAAAAATTCACTATGTTGCTCGAACACGCATCATAAAATACTGAAACTCTCAGTATGGAAACACGGACACCATGGAAACACGTGCATGCCTCCATGACCGACCAGATTCATTCCTAGGGCTTGCATAAAGCCGGTCCCACATGTTTTCATAATTCTGACCTAATTTGTTCAATTGATCATACTGGGCCCGAACTCTCTCCAACCAACTGGAGAACCCTTCAAATGACCAACAACTGGTCCCGTGACCACCAAGAGACGGTCCCATGCTGTCTTGGTCGGTCCTCATCTCTCATACCTATGTTTGTCACCTAACGCTGAATCCAGCAATATTTCAATAAATGATGAAACCTGCATTTAATCATCGTTCTTTCACCAACTCTCAAACTGAGAACCCTGGTGCATGCTCACTCGAGCACTAGGCATCACATGGACGCTCATCATCCCATGTGGTCGGTCCCTCTTCACTCATGACCAATTTTCAGCAATTCACCAATTGTTGAAGGATTGATCAAAAAATTAGTGTTTCGAACAAACGCTCCACGAATCACCATTCTGAGCAAATTCAAACACAAAATTATGTTGATTCAGCAATCAACATCCAAATTAATAATATTCGGTAATTCACTAATATTTTTGATTAATATTTTATTGGGTCACGGCACCAGTAAATAATTCTATGAATTGAGCAATACTTGCTCAGTTCCTCGAATATTGATCCAACCATCAATATTCGGTAATTCATCAGTAGTTTGTCGAATTGAGCAACACTTGCTCAATTGCACGTCAAATTATCAATATTCAGTGTTTTGGTGAATTGAGAAACACTTGCTCAGTTGCACACCAAAATTATCAAATTCGTCGAATTGAGCAATACTTGCTCAGTTGCTCGACAAAATCTCAATATTCGGCAATTCGTCGAGTTGAGAAATACTTGCTCAGTCTCTAGTCAGTAATTCATTGACATCTCAGATAACTACATGTTCAAGCCATGAATCGCGGAGCATTCATCACTTATGCTTGATTCAACAAAATTAGACTCACAGTCTAAATCAGTCAACAACTGACCAACTAATACACGTCTGCCTTGCAGACTCCACGATTCGTGAAATCTCAATCACGTCACAAATGGGGGATATCACTCAGGGTTTTGGTCTGGCGGTCTACGGCACGTGGATTCATCCACAATGAGAAATGTGCGTAAGTCGCGTAAACAGTGGAAGGAGTTAGCAAAGTAGTGGGTGCACGATCAGTCAAGTCTCCGCACGACATGGAACTGACTTTACCACGATCTCCCACTTTCCCATTCTTTCACTCAAGAAACCGTCACACTAACAAGGATCAGTGGTACATCATTCTTGCAATATAAATAAGTCTAAATCGAGGACATTAGGGAAGATCAATCGAATATCATCAATCATCGATTATCATCATTATCCGTCAATAACTCGATATAAACTTAATCGCAGAACTCAACTTCATTAGTTCAACAATATGGCAGAAACCTTCAACACACCCACAATCCTTGATCATCACTGATCTCAGGCAACTCTCAGCTTCCCTCCTACAGATCAACCCATCTCCCTCTTTGCGACCGAATTAACTCTGGAACGGCCATTGTCTTGGTTTAGGCCGGAGTCATGCAGATTGATTTCCCGAATCTAAGCACCCCCTTTTCAGCAGTGCATCTATGTGAGGATTAACATTTTGCCCGGCTGAGGAGTCTCGACGGCACTCTCGACTCTCCACTTTCTCAAAAAATCGGCGGCTCGTTTTTCCCCATATACAACACCGTACACAAATGGTGTGGATGTAATTGCCACACGTGTTGGCCAGCTTGTTGTTTTCGCAGCTAACACCTCCGAGTGCCGACACCATCCACAGCGACTCAAAATAAGGGAAATAATAATAATGGTTAAAGGTTTGACCGACCTGTTTCTTGGATCCCCCTTGTAGTAGCACCGTTGTCATACGCCATGAGAGACAGAGGAGTGTCAGATGAGACTTGAAGCCAGATATTCTTGAAGAAGATATCTGTTCCATTACTTGATGATTATCTTTCTTGCATATTTTCGTCTTCAGCGTTTTCGAATAAGGTATTTCTGGTAGGGTTTGGCTTTTCTGGTTTCGATTTGATGGACAATGGTTTTTGTGAGGGTTTGGATTTACTCGGTGTTTTTCCCTTGAAGTAATCCAGGAAGGCTTATTTTTGAAGGGAAGATGCTTTTAATTAAAATTGAAACCCTAGACATGAATGCATGCAGTGCAATCATTTTGGGAGGAATTACAAATATTGAATAAAAGGGAAATTGCTAAAAGAAATACTAAGGAGAATTTGTGAGGGAAGAGGTTGTGTAATACTTTCAAGTTTTAAAGGGTTTGAGCCAGCGGGCATGTATTATTACACCTTCCAACTTGTCGGCATTGATGAGCTTGCAGTAGCCTCCTGAAATGACTTCTGTTATTAGGTACGGTTCGCCTGTGGGCTTGGACGAAGGAGGCTGAGCGGAAATTTTCACCACCATATCTCCGACATGGAAGGGCTTTTCAGGCGTGTCTGCTTGATCTCCGGATCCATTACTCTCGGCTAGGAAATCCTCCATATTTTTGACAAAACACTTGAAAATCCCGGAATCCCATTCACATCTCTTAGTGGCGCCCGTGCTTAAGGATCGGATCGAGTCCCCAAGCATGGACGAGAGGATAAGTGGTTGATTGCAGAAAGGGTTGTTCAATAAGACTTACTTGTGCTCACAATATGCGGACGAACGTCGGTGGGCTCTCTCCGGGTAGTTGGGTTACATTGGCAAGTCGTTGATACAGAAACATATAATCTACATGACCTGATGGTTTGTTGGAGATTCTTTCAGGTATGGACATTGGAAAAGGGGACACTCCCAACTTTGCTTTATTCCCACGTACCCACGAGCGCCCCAGAATCATGTCAATTACTCGGCAAAGAAGAACTTCTTGTAGAAAGTTGTAACCATGTCACACCAGTTGAGGATGTTGTTTGGTGCAATGTTGTTGTCCCATGTGTATGTTCTTCCGGTAAGTGACTTCGAAAATTCCTTCAAACGAAGAACATGATTGTATTGGTGATCGCCCAAGGATTCAAAATATCGAGAGACATGCTCTCTTGCATTACCAATGCCGTCATACAGGGATAATTGAGGGGGAGTACCCTCTCGGAAGGAGAATCTTTGTACTTCAGGAGGATACGAGGGTTGATGCTGATGCATGTCCACATAATCTCTTTTGTATCGGTTTCGAAGAAGTCGTTCCAAATATTCTCGTGTTATAAAATTGGACGGTTGATTCCTCTCCGCTGGAGCTCCTGAACGAGTCTCTTTGTCTACAAAAGTATGCCATGCTGAGGTATTGGCGCCATGGGTATAGAAGGTGTTCCTCATTGGCTCTGGTTGGCGTGATTCCTGTGGTATCCTCTCCGTTAGTGTCTTGAGATAAATAATTACCTCCTTTTGTGTCGAAGCCATGTCCATCTGAGCTCTAGCAAGAACTTCTTGTCTTTCCATCAAATCAGCAATGGTAATATAGGATCGGCTTCCTCTGGCTCCTCCAGTCTCTCGTCCTGATTGTAGAGTAGCAGCGACCCTGGTGACAGTTGGATATGTCATACTTGAAGAAACGTTGGGAGTGGAGGCAACGGCCCTGGCTCTGGTAATCGGAGGTGTAACGCCTGAAGGAACATTTTTCGCGCCGCTGGTGTTGGCAAGTGGCGTATTAATGCCACTGGAAGGAACGTTAATACCGAGGATGATTTCAGCGCTAGTGTTCTCAGTGTTTGTTGCTGATCCGGAACTGAGTTCTACCATCTTGAGATCTGGGTTGAAAAGTGAAATTGGAAATTGGAAATTGATATTGCAACCGAGAGATTAATCTCCCACTATGGTCGCCAATTGTTTGTGGGTGAAAACTGCTTCTGCCGGTTTTGGCAATTTTGTGTGTGTGGATGAGAAACGAGTCTAAACCCTAAAATTTTTACTGCACGAGAGTAATTTTGATTCGAGAGATCAATCTGTACAATCCTGGCCTAAACGAAGAAATGGTTGTTCCGGGCTTGCTTCGGTCACAAAGTGAAGGAGAAGGGTTGGTCTTAGGGAGGGAAGCGAAGAAAGTGTTGAGACCAGAATCGTTGATTCTGAAGGTGTGGTGTTTATGACTTGTATCAGAAAGTAGAACTGGCTAGCAGAATGGAAAGCTATCAGGTGATTTCTGGATACTGTGTTGTTCTCCGACCAAAACTTTTTATCTGGTGGAAATAGGTGAAACCTATTTATACAAGTCATAATAAAACGTACCCTGGTCTCGTAGGAAGTGGAAACGATTGAGTGGTGGAAGAGTGGAGTAACGTGTAACGAAAAGAATTATGCTTCCATAATGAAGGATCCGTTTACACCATTAATTCTTGCCATTACTAACCGCCCCGCTTTATGACACTTTCTTGTAACGGCGTATTGCACGCCGCACGCTGTAAAATGTCAGACCAATACCCTGATGAGTATCCCCCAGTTTGTGACATGTTTGATGTCTCAAGTGTTTTCGTTGAAAACGTGTAGCACTTTTCTACGTGTGGCAAGTTAAAAATAAGAGTCTTTCCACTGGAAAATAGCATGTGATGCTATTAGGCTCGTCTTGGCTGATCGCCTAAAACTTTCCACAAGTTTGTGAGTTCGGTGGCGAACTTCAATGGCTGAGATCGCATCTTATGAGGAAGGCTAGTCGTTGATTATGGATACCTTGTGTTGGCTCCTGATAATGGCGCAGTGGCGTTTTGGTGTACGCCAGTGGCGATGCGGCATGGATGGCATGTCACGTGCATTCCAGTGGCACGGTGGTGCAAGTGCCGCCTAGCGTAGACATGGCCACTAGGTTTAGGAAGCTGGTCGCCTAAAAATTGCCACAAGCCTGCCAGCTTGGTGGCGAACTTGGATGGCTGAGATCGCATCTCATGAGGAAGGGTAGCAGTTGATTATGGATACCTTCTTTTGGTGCCTGATAATGGTACGTTGGCGCCTTTAGCGCACACCAGTGGCATTGCGGCATGGCTGGCATAGTCCGTGCATGCCAGTGGCGTGGTGGAATGACTGGCATAGTTTGTGCATGCCAGCGGCACGATGGTGCAAGTGGCGCCTGGCATAGCCGTGGCCACTAGACTTAGGTGGGTGGTCGCCTAAAAGTATCCACAAGTCTGTCAGTTCGGTGGAAAACTTGGATGGCTGAGGTTGCATCTCATGAGAAAGGGTAGCCGTTGATAATGGCTACCTTCTGTTGGCGCCTGATAGTGGCACAATGGCGCTTTTAGTGCATGCCAGCGGCATTGCGGCATAGCTGGCATACTTTGTACATGCCAGTGGCACGGTGGAATGGCTGGAATAATTTGTGCATGCCAGCGGCACAATGGTGTAAGTGGCGCCTGGCGTAGCCATGGCCACTGAAATTTTGGCACGTTGGTGTTAGACTCAAATGTGGTGTGGAAACATCAGTTTCAATGGCCACATTGATCCCCATGTTCTGTGGAACATTATTTGGCTCGGTTGGCGCAGCAACTTTGCCTAAATTAGGGTTTGGCATGTCGAAACCCTAATTAGCATATATGGCATGTAGCACGCGGTAGGTGGTCGTGGCATGACATTTTTATACAAACAATTCCAGAGTCATGCCAGAGGAGCCATAGGCAGGACACCATGTTGAAACGTCCACAGTAACAAATATTTCCAAGAGTGGCCATGGTGTAGCGCCTTTTTTTTGGGTTTTCTAAATCCGTACGGCTTGAGGCATGTTGCGGGCCCGAGGTGGCATAGTTTGGTGCCACAATTAGAAATTAGGGTTTCATCCACCGCCACTAGAGAATTGCCGCGCCTAAGGTTTAGGCTAGCCAAACTGAAGTCCGTTGTGAAGCTGGTCACGCATGGAGAGTGGGTTGGAAAGTTTTGGCATGCTGCCGCGGTAAGCGGCGCGTTTGGCATGTGCATTTGGTATGTCGTTTGGCATGTGTTCCCGGCATGCTTGCTTTGGCATGTGCGCCTGGCATGCTTGTTTTGGGAAGCCAACTTAGTATGACAAACTCTTGACACAATTTCCACCTCTTTTAAGGATGTGGCAAGTTTAGAGCAACCTGATTGGTCAATGAAAGTAGGGATCCGGCCAAGCATGGGCGTGGCTACCCTTTTGGTGCGCGTGGCAAGTTTAATGCGACCTGATTGGTCGATGGGGAATAGGGCTGGCAAGTACGGGCCCAGCCACAACTTATAGGAGTGTGGAAGGTTTAAAGCGACCTGATTGGTCGACAAAGGAGTAAGGGACGGTTAGATAACATGTGGCGTGGACAAGTGGCGCCGGCTGGCCTGTGGCATGGCCCCGCTCCATTGTTGCTCCTTCTCCGCGGCTCCGTTACTACTTGCTTTTTGATTTTTGGCGGGACTCTGCACCCATTAATCCGCGGTGGATCAATTTCTTAGTTTCTTAAGCGTAATTTCAACCAACGACGTCTAGTATATTCCGCAGGGCGCAAAACCCTAATTTTGCAAATTAGTCAGGTTCAAGAGTTCTGTGAGTTATCATAAAAATTAATTGTATTTTGTGTGCTCCTTATTTACAGAGTGCAGTGTGCTTTCTGTCTGAACGTTTTGTGCAAGGGCCTTAACTTTGGTACTTGGAAATCCGTGCTACTCTACTGTGAGTGAACACAAATCCGTCATGCCATACCGATATTAAGAGTTCTTCCGGGGAACATAGCACAGGAAAAGTACTCGGTGAGTCTTATATTAATAAGTAATATAGGCAAGGCACCAAAATTTACAGATCGTCTGGGATTGTTGCTACATGCGCCAGTCTGGATAAATTTCATGTAAATATATTGAACGGCTCAATAAATATGTCAGTGGAGAGGTTGACACTCATGGATCCGTTTCCTTACATAGTGACGTCACATCAGATGCAAGGTTTTACAATTTTAACCCTAAGCTAAAAACCACCACAACATTAAGTCCCCTGCTTAGCTCGTAATAGTGGCCTTGTTGCGGGGTAAGCATGATATGGTGACGGACAAGGACAAAATCGAAACGGCAAGTCATGAAGAGATTGTCAGGAAAATTTGGCTAAACTTTATCAGGAAGCATGAAGAATATGTGACCCTTGCATTGGCGGCTTTGCATAAATTCGGCTTGGCAATAGGGTGTTGGCGTCAGCGCTGCAACTTTGGCTACTGATCGGCAGAGGTGGCACTGCAACTTGGTTCGTGGAACAGGCGTTGGCTGGCTACGAAAAGGTGGATGGTGCTGCTTTGGCTACGGAGTGCTGGAGCCATGGCGTTGTTTCGAATGGCGAGGATGGCACAGCTTTGGTTGGATGTGCAGCGGAGAAGATGGCGCTGGACTTTGGTTGGATGTGGAGCAGAAATATGGCGCTGGATTTTGGCTGGTTGTGGAGCGGAAATATGGCGCTGGACTTTGGCTGGTTATGGAGCGGAAAGATGGCGATGTATAGGTTACAGAATGTCAGGTATGGTTGCTGACCTGGATGCCAAACCCTAATTATCCCGTATAGACAAGTATCTAATCCAGCTGGTATCCCGTGTTCGGAGCCTTAATATACGGCTGGTAAAAGGGTTTTCTTTCTCAGGCTTCATCAATATGCTCAATATAAGAGGCGATCTTGAACCTTTCGTTCATATAGATCATCATAGAATTGCGTCCATCCTCTTCACAGATACCGTCTCATGTCTCTTCTCCTAGTTATCCATTTTGTCTTCTTCATCATGTAGATTTCCGATGTAGATATAGTGTAAAAAAAATTTATAACATTTATGGAATCTTCTGGTTATGACCATACCCTTGACTCTTCGGAGAAATTTTTTGAAGTCGACAAACCCAAGTTTTCTTCACATGAAGAGGTATTAGACAAAATAGATTCTTTGTTCTGTGAGGCCGGTGAGATTATACAAGGCATGTCCCTCAGCAGGTGCGTGTTCAGGATTACATGGCTTTGATAGACATGGAGTAAAAGTGGATACATGATGAAGCATCTCAGCGCGTCGGGAAGGCTCAATATGATGAAGTTTCTCCGCAAACCAGCGGTAGGGCTGAGCGATTCGCCTCTCGAGTGAAACGGCGAAAGACTGAATCCGAGAAACTTCCAGGTGAGATCCAGATCAATTGCCCCATCCATAATGGTATCATAATCCTTGATCCTGATGTGGACGAGCCGGAGCATCCTCAAGAGGTTGTTGGAAAAGTTCCTAAGGAAGATGTCGACGCGGTTTGCGAGACTGAAACAGCTTCTGGAGTGGATGCTGAAACTGCTGTTGGAGAAGTCGGAGCGTCCATTGAGGATGTCGTCAAGGCAGATGGGGAGGCAGCGGAAATATATGTTGAAGCCGTTGGAGAAGCTGTGGAAACATATGCCGGGACTACTGCTGAAACGGCTTCTGGATGGGATGCTGAAGCTGCTGCTGAAACGGCTTCTGGATGGGATGCTGAAGCTGCTGCTGAAACGGCTTCTGGATGGAATGTTTTCTGTCGGAGAGGGTGCTGGGGAAAGTGCTTGAAAATGCTCTGATGGAGGAGTCATTGACCAAGGCGCTTGTCATTGAAGACTAGTTTCTTCACTTTTGTTATTTCTTCTTGGCGTATGGCCGTTTTTGATACTTCTGGGATTTATTTTCATTTTCTCGTTTATATGAAGGATCGGGCTTCGTCAAGTAATATTCTTTTATTCAGCTTTTGTAGTTTAACGTCTTTAATTGAATGAACGAACAAAATCTTCGAAATGAAAAGAATCTGAAACCCCTCTCGCGAAAATAAATTCCTCGATTCTCCGAGACCATCCAGCAAATGGAAAGACACCGTACACAAATGGTGTGGATGGAATTGCCACACGTGCTGGCCAGCGTGTTGTTTTCGCAGCTAACGCCTCCGAGTGACGACACCATCCATAGCGACTCAAAATAGGAGAAATAATAATAATGGTTAAAGGTTTTACCGACCTATTTCTTGGATCCCCCTTGTAGTAGCACCGTTGTCATACGCCATGAGAGACAGAAGAGTGCAGATGAGACTTGAAGCCATATATTCTTGAAGAAGATATCTGTTCCGTTACTTGATGATTATCTTTCTTGCATATTCTCGTCTTCGGTGTTTTCGAATAAGGTATTTCTGGTAGGGTTTGGCTTTTATGGTTTCGATTTGATAGACAATGGTTTTTGTGAGGGTTTGGATTTACTCGGTGTTTTTCCCTTAAAGTAATCCAGGAAGGCTTATTTTTGAAGGGAAGATGCTTTTAAATAAAATTGAAACCCTAGCCATGAATGCAAGCAGTGCAATCATTTTGGAAGGAATTACAAATATTGAATGAAAGGGAAATTGCTGAAAGAAATACTAAGGAGAATTTGTGAGGCAAGAGGTTGTGTAACACTTTCAAGTTTTAAAGGGTTTGAGCCAGCGGGCATGTATTATTACACCTTCCAACTTGTCGGCATTGATGAGCTTGCAATAGCCTCCAGAAATGACTTCTGTTACTAGGTATGGTTCGCGTGCGGGCTTGGACGAAGGAGGCTGAGCGGAAATTTTCACCACCATATCTCCGACATGGAAGGGATTTTGAGGCGTAGTTGCTTGATCTCCGGATCCATTTTTCTCTCCTAGGACATCCTCCATATTTTTGACAAAATACTTCAAAGGCCCGGAATCCCATTTACATCTCTTAGTGGCGCCTGGGTTAAGGATCGGATCGATTCCCCAAGCCTGGATGAGGGGAGAAGTGGCTGATTGCAGAAAGGGTTGTTCAATAAGACTTACTTGTGCTCAGAATATGCAGACGAACGTCGGCGGGTTCTCTCCGGGTAGTTGGGTTACATTGGCAAGTCGTTGATACGACAACAGATAATCTCCAGGACCGGATGGTTTGTTGGAGATTCTTTCAGGTATGGACACCGGCAAAGGGGACACTCCCAACTTTGCTTTATTTCCATGTACCCACGAGCGCCCCAGAATCATGTCATATTTTCGGCGCTCTTTGACAATGTGGAATTTTCCGTGTGTTAGAGCATCTCCCACCTTGATTTCGAGGTTAATGTATCTGTACGCATTCATTGATTCCCCTTCCGAATTCTTGACCACGATTGGGGAGTGGGTAGCCTCCTGCTTCGAAATTCATGCGGCTCTCAGAGTCTTGATGGTAACAATGCTGAAGTCAGAGGCTGCGTCGATCAACGTGCTATCGAACTTGGTATTCCTTAAACAAACTGTGGCGAGCAGTCCCCAGTTGCATTTTCCAACACCGTTTCCTGAGAGAGCTTGGGATTCTGGCGTGGCTTCTGTAATAGGAAAAAGTCGCTTGCCCGATACAACACGATTAAGGGCTGCGAATATATCTTGACGCTGCACCTTGTAGAAATAGAGGGTTTCGCACACATGCTACATCATGGATTGCACGGTTTCGTGAACAGAGTCCCTAGACAGCATGCAACTCCTGAATGGAAGTGGATCTCTGTGAACTCCATCATTTCCCAGTTGAAGTTCTCCTTCCTCCACCTTTTTTTTTGAAGATACGTTTTA
The DNA here is from genome assembly GCF_003573695.1 of Papaver somniferum. Classification (NCBI taxonomy): domain Eukaryota; kingdom Viridiplantae; phylum Streptophyta; class Magnoliopsida; order Ranunculales; family Papaveraceae; genus Papaver; species Papaver somniferum. Next base: position 221,268,273 of record NC_039360.1, read on the forward strand.
ACCTATTGCAGTCACTGGTGGGTGATGGACAAACCTGTGGTAGCGGCAATACTTGGGATTTACCATTTCCTCTTCGGTTGGTGGGTGCCTGATAGGAGGCAGCTTGATGGCGTCATCTTGGATCCATGCCTTCAAGAGTTCAATTACTTTCTCGATTGGGAACGGGAAATCTAAGACATTTTCTCCGGCTTCTTGGTGTCGCGCAGGAGCTTTAGCTGCAGTCTTCCATGGTGGAGCCGCCTGACGTGATGGCGCTGATCGCTTGGATTGATGTTCTTCCGCTGGAGCCTTCCTTTTTCCTCCTTCGTCTTCCATGATCACAGAGGGGCCAGTGTTATATTGCTTGTTGATGAGGCGTTTATTTCCTCGAGTTTCGCGTGCGTCTTCACCTTTGGCTGGCCTGGTTCTTTCCAACAATGCTGGTACTGTCGTGGACAAGCGTTTAGCAACCTCATGAAGTTCAGAGAATGTCTGGAATCGCAGATTCTCCAGTAAGGCGCGGTAGATGGGAACCATGCCATTGATGCAAGAATCCACCAATTTTTGTTCAGTCACGTTTGGGTCGTGACAATCCAATGCTTGAATTCTGAATCTTTTGACAAAATCATTTGGATATTCATAGTTTCGTTGGAATATCCTTCCTATATCTGAGAAGGTAATTTTCTTAGACACAAAGAAGTACTTCTTGTAGAAATCTGTAACCATGTCACACCAGTTGGGGATGTTTTTTGGTGCAATGTTATTGTACCATGTGTATGCTCTTCCGGTAAGTGACTTTGAAAATTCCTTCAAACGAAGAACATGATTGTATTCGTGCTCGCCCAAGGATTCCAAAAATCGAGAGACATGCTCTCGTGCATTACCAGTGCCGTCATACAGGGATAATTGAGGGGAAGAGTACCCTCTCGGAAGGGGAATCCTTTATACTTCAGGAGGATACGAGGGTTGATGATGATGCATGTCCACATTGTTTCTTTTGTCTCGGTTTCGAAGAAGTCGTTCCAAATATTCTCGTGTGACAAAATTGGACGGTTGATTCCTCTCCGCTGGAGCTCCTGAACGAGTCTCTTTGTCTACAAAAGTACGCCCTGCTGAGGTATTGGCGCCAGGGGTATCAGAGGTGTTCCTCATTGGATCTGGTTGGCGTGATTCCTGTGGTAGCCACTCCGTTAGTGTCTTGAGAAAAATAAGTACCTCCTTCTGAGTCGAATCCCTGTCCATCTTAGCTCTAGCAAGAACTTCTTGTCTTTCCATCAAATCAGCAATGGTAATATCGGATCGGCTTCCTCTGGCTCCTACAGTCTCTCTTCTTGATGGTGGAGTAGCAGAGACTTTGGTGACGGTTGGAGATGTCATACTTGAAGAAACGTTGGGAGTGGAGGCAACGTCCCTGGCTCTGGTGATCGGCGGTGTAACGCCTGAAGGAACATTTTCCGTGTCGCTGGTGTTGGCAGGTGGCGTATTAATGCCACTGGAAGGAACGTTAATACCGAGGATTATTTCAGCACTAATGTTCTCAGGGTTTGTTGCTGATCCGGGCCTGAGTTCTACCATCTTGAGATCTGGGTTGAAAAGTGAAATTCGAAATTGAAATTGATATTGCAACCGAGAGATTAATCTCTCACTGTGATCACCAATTGTTTGTGGGTGAAAATTGCTTTTGTCGGTTTTGGTAATTTTGTGTGTGTGGATGAGAAACGAGTCTAGACCCTGAAAAATTTACTGCACGAGAGTACTTTTGATTCGAGAGATCAATCTGTACAATCCTGGCCTAAACCAATAAATGGTCGTTCCAGGCTTGCTTCGGTCACAAAGTGAAGGAGAAGGGTTGGTCTTAGGGAGGGAAGCGAAGAAAGTGTTGAGACCAGAATCGTTGATTCTGAAAGTGTGGTTGTTTATGACTTGTATCAGAAAGTAGAACTGGCTAGCAGAATGGAAAGCTATCAGGTGATTTCTGGATACTGTGTTGTTCTCCGACCAAAACTTGTTATCTGGTGGAAATAGGCGAAACCTATTTATACAAGTCGTAATAAAACGTACCCTGGTCTCATAGGAAGTGGAAACGATTGAGTAGTGGAAGACTGGAGTAGCGTGTAACGTCAGGAATTATGCTTCCATAGTGAAGGATATGTTTACACCATGACTAACCGCCCCGCTTTATGACACTTTCTTGTTATGGGCGTATTGCACGCCGCACGCTGTAAACCACCAGACCAATACCCTGATGAGTATCCCCCAGTTTGTGACATGTTTGATGTCTCGAGTGTTTTCATTGACAACGTGTAGCACTCTGCTACGTGTGGCAAGTTAAAATCAAGAGTTTTGCCGCAGGAAAATAACATATGATGCTATTAGGCTCGTCTTGGCTGGTCTCCTAAAACTTTCCACAAGTTTGTCAGTTCGTAGGGGAACTTCAATGGCTGAGATCGCATCTCATGAGGAAGGCTAGCCTTTGATTATGGATACCTTGTGTTAGCGCCTGATAATGGCGCAGCGGCGTTTTGGTGTACGCCAGTGGCGATGCGGCATGGATGGCATGGCACGTGCATGCCACTGGCACGGTGGTGCAAGTGCCGCCTGGTGTAGCCATGTCCACTAGATTTAGGCGGCTGGTCGCCTAAAACTTGCCACAAGCCTGCCAGCTCGGTGGCGCACTTGGATGGATGAGATCGCATCTCATGAGTAGGGGTAGCCATTGATTATGGCTACCTTAAGTTGGCGCCTGATAATGGTACGGTGGCGCCTTTAGCGCACGCCAGTGGAATTGCAGCATGGTTGGCATAGTTCGTGCATGCCAGTGGTGTGGTGGAATGACTGGCATAGTTTGTGAATGCCGGCGACACGATGGTGCAAGTGGCGCCTGGCGTAGCCGTGGTCACTAGACTTAGGTGGATGGTCGCCTAAAAGTTGCAACAAGTCTGTCAGTTATGTGGAAAACTTGGATGGCTGAGGTTGCATCTCATGAGAAAGGGTAGCCGTTGATCATGGCTACCTTCTGTTGGCGCATGATAGTAGCACAATGGCGCTTTTAGTGCATGCCAGCGGCATTGCGGCATGGCTGGCATATTTCGTGCATGTCAGTGGAACGGTGGAATGGCTGGCATAGCTTGTGCATGCTAGCGGCACGTTGGTGTTAGATTCAAACGTGGTGTGGCAACATCAGTTTCAATGGCCACATTGATCCCCATGTTCTGTGGAACATTGTTTGGCTCGGTTGGCGCGGAAAATTTGCCTAAATTAGAGTTTGGAATGTCGAAACCCTAATTAGCAGATATGGCATGTAGCATGCGGTAGGTGGTCGTGGCATGGCATTTTATAAAAACGATGCCAGAGTCATGTCGGAGGAGCCATAGGCAGGCCACCATGTAGAAACGGCCACAAGAAAAAATACTTCCACGAGTGGCCATGGTGTGACACCTTTTTTAGGGTTTCCTAAGTCCGTACGGCTTGTGGCATGTTGCGGGCCGGAGGTGGCATAGTTTTGTGCCACGATTAGAAATTAGGTTTTCATCCACCGCCACTAGAGAATGGCTGCGCCTAAGGTTTATGCTATCCAAACTGAAGTCTGTGGTGAAGATGGTCACGCACGGATAGTGGGTTGGCAAGTTTTGGCATGCTGCCGCAGTAAGTGGCGCGTTTGGCATGTGCATTTGGCATGTCGTTTGGCATGTGCGTCTGACATGCTTGCTTTGGCATGTTTGGCATGCCGTTTGGCATGTGCGCCTGGCATGCTTGTTTTGGGAAGCCAACTTAGTATGGCAACCTCTTGAAACAATTCCCACCTCTTTTAAGACTGTGGCAGGTTTAGAGAACCTGATTGGTCAATGAAAGTAGGGAGCCATCCAAGCATGGGCGTGGCTAACCTTTTGGTGCGCATGGAAAATTTAGTGCAACCTGATTGGTCGATGGGGAATAGGGCCGGCAAGTACGGGTCCGACCACAACTTATGGGAGTGTGGCAGGTTTATAGCGACCTGATTGGTCGACAAAGGAGTAAGGGACGGTTAGGTAACATAGGGCGTGGCCAAGTGGCGCCGGCTGGCCTGTGGCATGGCCACACTTCATTGTTGCTCCTTCTTCGCGGCTCCGTTACTTTTTGCTTTATGATTTTGCCCCATTAATCCACGGTGGATCAATTTATTAGTTGCTTAAGCGTAATTTCAACCAAAGAGGTCTAGTATACTGCGTAGGGCACAAAACCCTAATTTTGCAAATTAGTCAGGTTGATGAGTTTTGTGAGTTATCACAAAATTAATTGGATTTTATGTGCTACCACAAAATTCCTTATTTATAGAGTGCAGTGTTCTTTCTATCTGAACGTTTTGTGCAAGGGCCTTAACTTTGGTACTTGGAAATCCGTGCTACTCTGCTGCGAGTGAACACAAATCCGTCATGCCATACCGATATTAAGGGTTCTGCCGGGAAACATAGCACATGAAAAGTACTCAGTGAGTCTTATATTAATAAGTAATTATAGGCAAGGCGCCGAAATTTACAGAGCGTCTGGAATTGTTGTTACATGCGCCAGTCTGGATAAATTTCATGTAAATATATTGAACGGCTCAATAAATATGCCATTGGAGAGGTTGACACTCATGGCTCCTTTTCCTTACAGAGTGACGTCATATCAGATGCAAGGTTTTACAATTTTAACCCTAAGCTAAAAAGCATGATCAACATTAAGTCCCCTGCTTAGCTCGTAACAGTGGCCTTGTTGCGGGGTAAGCATGAGATGGTGACGGACGGGGATAAAATCGAAATGGCAAGTCATGAAGAGATTGTCAGGAAAATTTGGCTAACCTTTGTCAAGAAGCATGAAGAATCTGTGACCCTTGCATTGGAGGATTTGCATAAATTTGGCTTGCCATAGGGTGCTGGCGTCAGGCGCTGCAACTTTGGATACTGATAGGCAGAGGTGGCACTGTAACTTGGTCCGTGGAACGGGCGTTGACTGGCTACGAAAAAGTGGATGGTGTTGCTTTGGCTACGGAGTGCTAGAGCCGTGGCGCTGTTTCGAATAGCGAGGATGGCGCTGCTTTGGCTGGCTGTGGATCAGAGAAGATGGCGCTGGACTTTGGCTGGCTGTGGAGCAGAAAGATTGCGCTGGAATTTGGCTGGATGTGGAGAGGAAAGATGGCGTTGTACTTTGGCTGGATGTGGAGCGGAAAGATGGCGCTGGATAGGTTACCGAATGGCAGGGATGGCTGCTGACCGGGATGCCAAACCCTAGATATCCTGTATAGACAAGTATCTAATCCAGCTGGTATCTCGCGTTCGGAGCCTTAATACACGGCTGGTAAAAGGGTTTTCTTTCTCAGGCTTCATCAATCTGCTCAATATAAGAGGCGATCTTGAACCTTTCGTTCATATAGATCAATATAAGTACTCAGTGAGTCTGATATTAATAAGTAATATAGGCAAGGCGCCGAAATTTACAGAGCGTCTGGGATTGTTGCTACATGCGCCAGTCTGGATAAATTTCATGTAAATATATTAAACGGCTCAATACATATGCCAGTGGATAGGTTGACACTCATGGCTCCGTTTCCTTACAGAGTGGCGTCACATCAGATGCAATGTTTTACAATTTTAACCCTGAGCTAAAAACCACCATCAACATGTAGTTCAAGAACTTAAAAAAATAAATTATAAGGAATGCAATCTTTGCAAACCGTGGCTATGTTGTTCATGAATTGATTCAAGTGGATCAAACCGATTTTGTTTCAATTGTGTCTATGAATAAAGACCTAAGCAATTGAAGAACTCTTCAACTAGTTCTTATGAGTCATTTGAACTAGTTATGAGAAAGATGAGTACGGTTAATATGAAAGTGCTCATATGTCTAACCATTGGTTAACTATTCGTGAACCAACTAAGTGTACACGTTTAGTTACGGTTACTCAAACCTAAATGAATGCATTTCATTTGTGTGTGTGACAAGCTAAGTTTCGATCTAACGGTTGAAAGATATTAGCTTGGTTGAATCAGGTTTTTCATCTAGCGGTGAATATTGAATGCTTTGTTACCAAGGTAACTTAGATTGCAACCCTGATTTTAAAACTATATAAAGGAGACATCTAGCATCTGGAAAAACTAATCCCCACACCTCCTGTGTGATACTAGTTGGTTTACTAGAGTCGATTCTCCTTTAACCTTAGGTTTCTTCTTGAGACCCTGTATGTTAACGACTGAAAGATTTCATTGGGATTGTGAAGCCAGACGAAACTACTTTTCTTGTAGTTGAGCGATCTGATCTTGCCATTTTCTATCGTACAAGTTCAATTGAATAATTGGCTTGAGACTATATCTCCGATAGGGCAAGATAAAAAGAAATCACAAACATATTCCTCTCATCGTTTGTGATTCCACAATATTTAGTTTCGCTACCATATGATTTAGATTATTGTGAGGTGATTGATAATACTAGGTTGTTCTTCGGGAATATAAGTCTGGTTTATCAATTAGTTCATGTTCACCTTGATTTATCAAAAGAAGGAACAAAAACTCTTGGGTATTTCTGTGGAGACGGAGTTATTCAATTCTATATACTTTTCTGTGTGAGACAGATTTGTCTATCAAGTATTCGACTTTGGGTCGTAGCAACTCTTAGTTGTGGGTGAGATCATCTAAGGGAATCAAGTGCGTAGTATCCTGCTGGGATCAGAGACGTAAGGAGCGCAACTGTACCTTGAATCAGTGTGAGATTGATTAGGGTTCAACTACAGTCCAGACCGAAGTTAGTTTGTAGTAGGCTAGTGTCTGTAGCGGCTTAATACAACGTGTTGTTCAATCTGGACTAGGTCCCGGGGTTTTTCTGCATTTTCGGTTTCCTCGATAACAAAATTTCTGGTGTCTTGTTATTTCTATTCCGCATTATATTTTGTTATATATTGAAATATCACAGGTTGCGCGTTGTACCGATCAATTGTGAAATCCAACCTTTGGTTGTTGATTAGAAATTGATTGATCCTTGGATATTGGTCTTTGGTACCATCCAAGTTTATATCTCTTGTATTTAATCAAGACTCGCAGATTTGCTTGATTAAGAATTAAATCAAGAGATAGAGATATAAAACTCTTTGATATACTTTTTTATTGATTGAGTCTAACTGTCTAGTTGATTCTCATAAAAGTATATTGGAGTTTGTCTATACAGATTGCTAATCGAAATATTGGGTGAGGTTGTTAGACCCCGGCTTTTTCAGAACCAATTCTAAACTCGTTTGGAAGTGTGGAAAATCGGTTCCAAGATTGTAAATATGAAAAAGGATTTACAAATTAAAGATGTCGACATACTTTGAACATGTGCAGTAACTCTTATCTTTTATTGTTCAAAGATATTCCTTAATAGCTAAAGGAAAGAATCCCGGATCGAAATAAATTGAGAATCTTTTAATTAAGGTTTTTAGTTTTATATGCTTTTAATTTCCAGCAATTAAAATTCATATCTTTAGAAAATAAAAATTAGTAATGTGCATTTACTAGTTGGAGATTTTCTACTGAGATTTCGATCAATATTTGGACAGTGCATTTCCAGGAACTATGAAAACCGATTTTGGTTTTATTGCATATCTTTGAGAATATTTGTTTTTGGAAATTCCTTGGTGTCCAAACTTCCTTGGTCTATAAATATTAAAGTTTGTATTTCAAGCAAACTAATCCTCAGAGCCAGCAAAACCTACCTAGTTGTGTTGTTACTGGTGGATCCATCTATTCGGAGAGGAAAGTACCCTAATTAGGTGAAATCTCTTACGACCGCTCGTTTTAAAGACTTCTTTGGGATTGGGAAGCTCTACGAGTACCGTTGGTGGGAAACTAGATAATTGCAGTTTATTATTAGTTTTCGATTGATTTGATTCACTAACGGTGGTTGAACTTCGATTGCACCTAGTTTGTTTATGCTTGAGAATCTTCTCTTCTGATATAAGATTCACTCAAACTATATCGAAGTTTCCATGGGGATCTTTAGACTGTTTGTAGATCTAAAGACGTCTTGTGATAATCCCTTTTTAACAGACTCCGTTCTTTGTATGATTGATCACAAGAGATTCAAGTTGATTGTGTGCAGGTGTTTATTGAAGATCTAAGAAGATTTCTGATTTGGGTTCATAATCTTTGGTGTGCACAAAACTTGATCGGCTGGGCATCCAACTATAATCGGTTTATCTTTGTGATAACCTTGATTGATTAGTTGAGTAGATCGGCATCAATACGTTTCTTTGTGATTCGAAGTATTCATTGCAAAGTCTTGAAAATTACTTTGGTAATTGTTATTGGATAGATCTAAGAACCTGATAAAGGATTTTATTTGGATAAAAGGAAGAACCTTTTGTCAAACTCATATCACTTGTTTGAAAAGAGTTGTTACCGAACAGATTTGTTGTTCCTTTACTGTTCGGAATACCAACCAAAGGAATTATTCCAAGTGCGTGAGTTATTGCAAGTTGGAGGCGCAGGGATACAGGCGGAACTAGGTGAACTATAGGTTTAGCTGCTTGGTCTCAACTATGCGAAGTTGGTTTAGATTTTGTATAGTGGCTTAATTCTGAGAGTATTCAATTATGTACAAGGTCCCGGGATTTTTCTGCATTTGCGGTTTCCTCGTTAACAAAATCTTGTTGTGTCTTTTACTTTTCTAATTCCGCAATTATAATTGTTTTTATTATAAATACAAGTAAAATACACAAACGTTAATTCATATTTACTTGATAGAAATCCTATTGTGTTTGGTTAAGTCCGAACCTATTATCAAGTAAACATACTTCGTTGTTGTATTGTCTCGATCTTGTATCCATAGTCAATCACACAAGTTATCTTATTGTCGTATTGTCTCGATCTCATATCCATAGACGATCACACAAAGTGTAAACCGATTAGTTGTATTGTCTCGACTCAGTCCATAGACAATCACTTTCGGAGAAAAGACTTATAGGTGGAAAAGTTTTAGATTGAGGTATATTTGGGTATCCTCATCTTTTCAATTGGTATCAGAGCAGGCAAACACGAAAAGATCTAATAATCTATATTTGGTGCGATCCAACCTATAAGATATGAGTCAAAATAAGAAAAGCAAAGCTAAACTTATGAAGAACTCAGTTAACGTATGTCAAGATAATGAGAATAAAATCTCAGAGAAGGTCAATGGAAATTCGTCTGGTAAGTATTTTCGAAAATCAAAGAAAAAGTCTATAACTAATGACTTGATTGCGAATCAGGTTTCTGATCAGAAAAGAATGAATCCGAAACTCAAGAAACATGTTTTGGATCGGACTCCAATCTCTAGTGAAGAATCATCTGTTTCCAATTTTGAAAAGGGATTAGATTTACTAGACTTCCCAAGTTATGAATTTCGTAAGTTGTTAGAAAGATTTTTCAAACATATTGAAAACTTTTCAGAAAAGGGAAAAACCATTGACAGTCTAGATGATGTCCTAGAACTTATTGTTCAATTGAATGTAAGAATTTGTGAAGGGAAGAGAGAAATACTCAGTCTTCAAAATAATCTGGTATATTATGTGGAACAAAAATTGGCTCTATGCAATAAAGTTCATCAACAGACTACATAGTGTGAAATTCTTACACAATCGTTGGAGCATTAACAAGTAATGAATAAGATTCTTATTGAAGATCTTTTTACAAAGACATGTCGAAAGGGATATCTAGACAAGTGTTTAGAAAAAAAATTCCAAAAAGGAATGGATACCTTAAGAGGATATATAGAATATTTTGAACAAAAGGCATCAGCAATCTGTCAGATGGCAAATCTAGACCACACGGGTTCAAGTTCAAGGAATATACCATTATGGGCACAAGATGTAATCAAGGATATAGCATCTCGCAATATTCCTAATGAAGAGGATGGATTCAAAACCCACACAAGGGATCATGATAATGTCCCTGAAAATAAGGAGGAAGAAATTCCTCAAAAGGAATTTAGTGAGGAAGATCCTCACCTCAATGCTTAATTGCGTAGGAATGTGCATCCTTACAATGCCCAATATATTGATGTAAGGAAGCATACATATCTGGGCAATCTGTATCTTGTCAATATTCTCTTATTCAATATAGAGAGTTTACACAATCTACATGAAGATGCATAATTTGTCTCTTTGTGTAAAAAAGTTGTCTTGCAAACAACTTGCGTAAACAGGATAAGTTTCCTTTCTAAAAAGTATCTCTTGATACTAATCTAGAAGATAATTTCTTTTCGAAGAAAGTGTGAATCAGTAATACATAAGATGCAAAAATCCTTTCAAATCTTGTCAGAATTATTTATTTAAGGCTGACATCTATGTTTGGTATGTGTTAAAGATGTTTCAAGTATATGTACTCAACGTGTCTGAGAACTTATGCTAAAGGATGTATTCTCAAACCAAATCTCAAGCAAAACTTCTGAAAGCCTTGAGTGGAATGACTTCTAAGGAAATTGTTCATCTTGATGATACCCTCAAGAAATCTGGTTGTGAATATATAGAAAATGAAAAGGAATATGTGACTCATCTCCTTGTCCGAAACAGTTTGGATACTAAGATTGATATTACCAATCTTCGACAAGTCCTCCTCAGTACTATTGAAACTCATCATAGACAGGCAGCACTACTAAGAACTGTTATCCGTAACCAAAGAAAGTTGATTAAACTTGGAATCGGTAATAGGGAGTATGCTCGGAATATTAATCGAAAGGCTAATGCTTTAGCCTGTGAACATAATCAAGGTACTGTGTGCAGAATCCGAGATATCAGTCGTGATGTTGTTGATGAAAATTCTGAAAAATTTGAGGAAATTGAAGATGATCTTTGAAAATTTTGTAGAAAAATAGACCTCAGTTTTTGATTTCTTTCAATAAATTGTATAATGTCTATTATGAATAAAACTATCCTATTTATGAATAAAATTATTAGTTTATAATTTTTCATGTGATAGTTTTGGATTACATAGCATGTGCTTGAATGCTTTATTTTATTGTTATGTATGGGATGTTTGATTTCGGTTTCATGACCTTAATATTTGATCTCATACTGTGTGAACCCTTATGGTTTGGGTGACTTTTTGGTTTAGCAGGATTAAGTTCTAGCCCATGTTGGTAGGCTTTATCAAAGGATCATAAGGGGTTCCGATTGAAACTCATGAGTGAAAAAGTCACAATATGTTGAATCGTTTGGTTTAGCATAAAAGCTTATGTGTTTCGGGGTTTTCAAATTTCGTTATGCATTAGTTAAAACCGGTTTTCAACCTTTCTCTGGTAAAGGTTGCCTTTTTGTTGTTGTTCTTTTGTCTTGCGAGAGAATGACAACACAACGAGGGAGAGTTCTAATGTGAACTTCCTCTTAATGACATATCTTAAGGGAAGAAGAGGATGCGGAACTTGAGGTAACCAATTTGTTAGTTAATCGTTTTCTTGCTTAAGAAAATCCTGATTTTATTGCATATATTTATTGCTTTTGCTTAACAAAATTTCGGTACAATTGATGTTTATTCCATTATTTTTGTATGGATGTGTGTATGATTCAATTGTTTCCGGTTAAGAAAAAATATTTTTTTCTTGCTTTATTGTTTGATATCAGTTGTTTAGGCTTACAAAATTACGTTGCAATTGCGGTACTATAATGTCTATGTTTGTTTCAAATGCTTCCAGTTGAGGTAAATAATTATTCAAGTTGATTTTTTTGGTTTGTATGAATTGTTTATGGCTTAAAAAAAAGAGTTTTCGGGATGAATTGTTTAGTCCAATTCGATTCCGGATAAGAAAAACTAAGTTAATTCTGATCTTAGTTAGACTTATCAAAGTGGAGGTTTCGGTTATTCAAGTCTAATCGAATGCCTTAACAAGAAATGCTAGTTAACTAACCTAGTATTTGTCTTGTTTAAAAGTGAAAGGTCTAAGTTATTATTTGAATAATTAGAACCTAATGAGAAAAATAGAGTTAATTCTGATCTTTATTTTGGTTTTATCGAACAAGAGATTGTATTTGTACAATCGGTTTAGCAAATGAAATAAGGTGCTTAGTCAATTTTTGATTTGCTAAACTATTTGGGAAAATTGCTTCAGGCAATTGTTTCCTTGGTAATATATGAAAACAAAATTACCTTGTAGTTTCGATTTTGATATTGGTTATCAAAAATGGTGTGTGGAACCCTCGTGCTTAACTCTTATAGGTTTTGTAAGTCTTTTGAGATTTGTAAGATCCTTTCGGTTTGTCTTTTATTTTCAGGTACCTTTGTCATTTTGTGACAAAAAGGGGGAGAAATATATGGAGTAAACAAGTGATTTGGTATCAGTAAGGAAAGGACAATGGCGCTTAAACATTATATCTAACGAAAGAGTAAAGCATAGACTAAGGGGGAGTAGCATATCATATCGATACTTGTAGTTACATGAACTACAAAAGGAATAACAAAGACGTGCGGATTGAAAATCTACCTATCTTACCTTTAGCGGGAGTATTAGATTTTTTATTATAATGTCAACGGCGGAATTTTATGGATTGAATGTATACAGGTTATTATGTTGTTGAAACTCGGAATCAAGCGTATGTGTAATGAATTCTTGTAATTTGTTTATCCATATGATGTAAGAGTTTTTGTCACTAAAATTGACAAAGGGGGAGATTGTTAGAGAATAGCTAGGTTGAACCCACCAAGCGTTGGTATGTCAAGTTTGGTTGTCATATATTAGTGAATCAAAACTCATTTAAAGAGTGAAAAGACGAGGGTACCCAAATATACCTCAATCTAAAACTTTTCCACCTATAAGTCCTTTCTCCGAAAGTGATTCTCTATGGACTGAGCCGAGACAATACAACTAATCGGTTCACACTTCGTGTGATCGTCTATGGATACGAGATCGAGACAATACAACAACGAAGTATGTTTACTTGATAAGAGGTTCGGACTTAAACAAACACAATAGGATTATTATCAAGTAAATAGAAATTAACATTTGTGTATTTTACTTCTAATTATAATAAAAACAATTATAATTGCGGAAATAGAAAAGTAAAAGACACATCAAGATTTTGTTAATGAGGAAACCGCAAATGCAGGAAAAACCCCGGGACCTTGTCCAGAATTGAATATTCTCAGGATTACGCTTCTATACAAAATCAAACCAACTTCGTATAGTTGAGACCAAGCAACTAAACCCATAGTTCACCTAGTTCCGTCTGTATTCCCACGCCTCCAACTTGTAATAATTCACATACTTGGAACAATTCCTTTGGTTCGTATTCCAAACAGTAAAGGAACAACAAATCTATTTGGTATCAACTCTTTTCAATCAAGTGATGTGAGTTCGACAAAAGGCTCTTCTGTTTATCTCGATAAATTCCTTTCTCAGGTCCTTAGATATATCTACTAACAATTACTGAATTAATCGTCTAGATTTTACAATCAATACTTTGAATAACAAAGAAACGTATTGATGTTGATCTACTCAACTAATCAATCGAATCTACCACAAGGATAAACTGATTATAGTTGGATCCTATTTAACCGAAACAAGTAATGTGCGCACCAAATATTATGAACCCAAATCAGAAATATTCAAAGTCTTCTTTGCCTTCAAATTTTCTTAGATCTTCAATAAACACCTGCACATAATCAACTTGAATCTCTTGTGATCAATCATGCACAAGACAGAGTCTGTTAACAGTGGATTATCGAAAGACGTCTTTAGTACTACAAATAGTCTAAAGATCCCCTGTCGAAACTTCGATCTAGTTTGAGCGAATCTTATATCAGAAGTGAAGATTCTCACGCATAAAAAAACTAGATGCAATCAAAGTTCAACAACCTTTAGTCAATCAAATCAATCGAAAACTAATAATAAACCGCAATTATCTAGTTTCCCACCAACGGTACTAATAGATATTCTCAATCCTAAAGAAATATTTAAACTGAGCGGTCGTAAGAGATTTCGCCTAATTAGGTTACTTTCCTCTCCGAATAGGCGGCTCCACCAGTAACAGCACAACTAGGTAGTTTTGCTGGCTCTGAGGATTAGTTTGCTAGAAATGCAAACTTTGATATTTATAGAACAAGGAAGTTTGTACACCAAGGAATTTCCAAAACCGGAAACATTTTCAAGATATGTAATATATTCCAGATTCAGTTTCCATAATTCCTGGAAATTCTTTGTCCAAACATTGACAGAAAATCTCTTAGAAAATCTCCAATTAGTAAATGCACATTACCAATTTTCATTTTCCAAAAAAAAAATTAAAAACCTTAATTAAAAGATTCTCAACTTATATTTCGATCCGGGATTTTTCTTTAGCTATTAAGGAATATCTTTGAACAATAAAAGATAAGCGTTACTGCACATGTTCAAAGTATGTCAACATCTTTACTTTGTAAGTCTTCTTTCATACTTACAATCTTGAAACCGATTTGCCACACTTCGAAACGAGTTTAGAATTGGTTCATCTGACTTTCAAGAACTATGTGATTGGTTAAGAACACTCAATCACAAATAATGGATTTCACGGTTCTACCAAAACAAGTATCGGTTCTACCTCCATGTGAGTATTGTGAATAGTCGCACTAGTTTTCCAAAAGTTCGGTTGACTAGGTACTAGGATCGGTTCCCCACATACTTATGGTAATTACTTGTATTTGCTGCACATGCCTATAGGATAGGTTCCCCTTTCACTAAAAACTTGTTGCACATGTTCATAGGATCGGTTCCCCCATCTACTACAAACGTATTGCACCTCTTACAAGGATCGATTCCCCTTTTGTGATCGGTTGCACCTCTTCATAGGATAGGTTCCCCTTTACCTAGAGTTGGTCATACCAATAACACTAAATCGATCATACCATCTCAGGTGATTACTTAAGATCGGTTTCACTAATAAAAGTCATACCAATACAAAAGTCAGGCTTTCTGAATAGTTTTACCAAGAACATAAACAAGTCATGAGAGGTTATATTAATCACACATTATTGGTAGTTCAAAAGATATGCAATGAATAACAATACCAATAATCCTAGAGATTTCCCTTTCAATTCACGAAACAAGTTCATGAATATACTTCCTTAAACTAATGTAAAACATTGTTTCCTAGGATGAAATCTTCACCTCATACCCATACATAATCACAATATCATTCAAACGATTATGTCGATGTCTTATATACGAAGTTCAAAATATAAGCATTATACTTCGTATTGTATTCCTTAATACTACGTCTAACTAGAGTGTAATCATTCATGCTTCGCAGTTATGTTTTCAATATGCACGACTTGAAAGATACGTTAGGGAATGAAACAGTTCAAGTCAAATATCACTAACCTCAAGTGGAAGGATGATGTTGTCGTTGTAGCTCCTTACTTCTTCACTTCTTCAAGTCTTCGCAATACTTGTAATGTCTCATATCATAAAACTTTCAAGCTAACCTATACGAAGTTAACTCTAGTACATAATCAAGCGACTCTTTAAATGAGTTTTGGTTCACCAAAATATGACAACCAAACTTGACATACCAACGCTTGGTGGGTTCAACCGAGCTATGCTCTAACAAAGAGTCACTTGATTATTTACTAGAGTCAACTTCGTATAGGTTAGCTAGAAAGTTACTAGGATATGAGACTTACAAGTATTACGTGAAGACTTGAAGAATGTGAAGAAGTAAATATCTACAACGATGACATCATCCTTCCACTTTAGGTTAGTAATATTTGACTTGAACTATTTCATTCCTAACGTATCTTTCAAGTCGTGCATATTGAAAACATAATTGCGAATCTGTGAATGATTATACTCTAGTTAGACATAGTATTTAGGAATTACAATATAAGTATAATGTACATCTTTTGAACTTCGTATATAAGACATCGACATAATCGTATGAATGCTATTGTGATTATGTGTATGGGTATGGGTGAAGACTTCATCCTAGGAAATAATGCTTTACATTCGTTTAAAGGAAGTACAATTCATAAACTTGTTTTATGAATCGAATGGGAAATCGCTAGGCTTATTGGTATTGTTATTTATTGCAAATATTCGGATTACCAATATGTGTGTTTAGTATAACCGCTCATAACTTGTTTATGTATCTTGGAAAAACTATTCAAAATACCTGACTTTTGTATTAGTATGACTTTTATTAGTGAAACCGATCTTAAGTAATCAGCTGAGATGGTATGATCGATATTTTTAATTGATGTGACCATTCCTAGTCATCGGGTAACCGATCCTAGAACTTGGTAGGGACTAATCACAAGATGTGTAATCGATCCTTGTAGTAGGTTAACAAGTTTTAGTAATTGGTGTGACCGATCCTATAACTTGTGCAACCGAATACAAGTTTATACCATATATATGTGGTAACCGATCCTAGTATCTAGTCAACCAACTTTTGGTAACTAATGTGACCGATCCTAGTACCCGTATGGAGGTAGAACCGAAACTTGTTTTGGTAGAACCATTAAATCCATGAATGGTGATTGAATGTTTTTGATCAATCACATAGTTCTTGGAAATCAGATGAAGCAATTCTAAACTCGTTTGGAGGTGTGGCAAATCGGTTCCAAGATTGTAAATATGAAAAAGGATTTACAAAGTAAAGATGTTGACATACTTTGAACATGTGCAGTAACTCTTATCTTTTATTGTTTAAAGATATTCCTTAATAGCTAAAGGAAAGAATCCCGGATCGAAATAAATTGAGAATCTTTTAATTAAGGTTTTTAGTTTTATATGCTTTTAATTTCCAGCAATTAAAATGCATATCTTTAGAAAATAAAAATTAGTAATGTGCATTTACTAGTTGGAGATTTTATACTGAGATTTCGGTCAATATTTGGACAGTGCATTTTCAGGAATTATGAAAACCGATTTTGGCTTTATTGCATATCTTTGAGAATATTTGGTTTTGGAAATTCCTTGGTTTCCAAACTTCCTTGGTTATAAATATTGAAGTTTGCATTTCGAGCAAACTAATCCTTGGAGCCAGCAAAAACTACCTAGTTGTGTTGTTACTAGTGGAGTCGTCTATTCGGAGAGTAAAGTACCCTAATTAGGCGAAATCTCTTACGACCGCTCGTTTTAAAGACTTCTTTGGTATTGGGAAGCTCTACGAGTACCATTGGTGGGAAACTAGATAATTGCAGTTTATTATTAGTTTTAGATTGATTTGATTGACTAATGGTGATTGAACTTTGATTGCACCTAGTTTTTTTATGCTTGAGAATCTTCTCTTCTGATATAAGAATCACTCAAATTAGATCAAAGTTTCGACGGGGATCTTTAGACTGTTTTTGAATATAAATACGTCTTGTGATAATCCATTGTTAACAGACTCCATTCTGTGTGTGATTGGTCACAAGAGATTCAAGTTGATTGTGTGTAGGTGTTTATTGAAGATCTAAGAAATTTGAAGACGAAAAAGATTTCTGATTTGGGTTCATAATCTTTGGTGTGCACAAAACGTGATCGGTTGGGGATCCAACTATAGTCGGTTTATCTTTGTAATAACCTTGATTGATTAGTTGAGTATATCGGCATCAATACGTTTCTTTGTGATTCGAAGTATTGATCGCAAAGTCTTGACAATTACTTTGGTAATTGTTATTGGATAGATCTAAGAACCTGACAAAGGATTTTATTGGGATAAATGTATGAGCATTTTGTCAAAATCATATCACTTGTTTGATAAGAGTTATTACCGAACATATTTGTTGTTCCTTTAATGTTTGGAATACGAACCAAAGGAATTGTTCCAAGTGCGTGACTTATTGAAAGTTGGAGGCGCAAGGATACAGACGGAACTAGGTGAACTATAGGTTTAGTTGCTTGGTCTCAACTATACGAAGTTGGTTTAGATTTTTTATAGCGGCTTAATCCTGGGAGTATTCAATTCTGGACAAGGCCACGGGTTTTTCTGCATTTGCAGTTTCCTCGTTAACAAAATCTGGCCATGTCTTTTACTTTTCTATTTCCGAAATTATAATCATTTTTAGCATAATTAGAAGTAAAATACACAAACGTTAATTCCTATTTACTTGATAACAATCCTATTGTGTTTGGTTAAGTACGAACCTATTATAAAGTAAACATACTTCGTTGTTGTATTGTCTCAATCTTGTATCCTTAGTCAATCACATAAGTTATCTTGTTGTCGTATTGTCTCGATCTCTTATCCATATACGAACACACAAAGTGTGAACCGGTTAGTTGTATTGTCTCGACTCAGTCCATAGAAAATCACTTTCGGAGAAAGGACTTATAGGTGGAAAAGTTTTAGATTGAGGTATATTTGGGTACCCTCGTATTTTCAACTTCTAAGACTTCATTGATCACTCAAACACTTATTTATGTGAATCATGATTAAATTATTAGGTGTTTAAATGAATATCAAATTGTTTTTAGTTCTTTGGCATACTTTCCAAACCGAACACTCACTATACACGGCTCTAAAACCAGTCCATAATGTGTATTCTTCTATTGTGTTTTAAAGACCTAAAAGTGTTTGCTTGATTCCCAAGGTATTTTAGCTTGAATTCTAGGAAACCCCTGGTTTTTGAAAACTATAAATAGAAATGCTCTTTCAACTGGGAAATTTAATAGCTGATACTTTGTGTCCTAGTTGATTCTAGAGTCGTCCACTATAGACCTAGATTTCCTCAAAGAAACATAATTAGTTTTACGACTAAAAGACTTCGCTTTGGGTATTCATGAAGCAAGGTCTGACTATCTTACCTTGATAGTTCGTTTATCCTGATCTTGCTTTTCTGTTACCGTGGTTTTCGTAATCTCTTTCTGGCAAGATAGATAGTAATCACAAAGTTCTCTTCCTATGAAATTTTGTGATTCCTCAAGATAGATATTGGAAAACTGATCTTTTGAAGATTTTTATTGAGAGGTGGTTAAGAATATAGGCTGCTCTTCAGGAGTCGTAAGTTACAGATTTGTGAGGTTTTCTATCTTTGTCTATTTCAAATAGATTACACACCTTGATATTTGATCTAAAGGAAATCAAATAGGTTTATCTGTTAAAGAAAAATTAGTATCAAAAGTCTTCACTTCGGCTGAAGCACTTATGCTGCAAAGGACGTCATCTAAGAGAATCAATTGCGTAGAGCCCTGCGTGACTCAATAGACGTAAGGAGCGCGACTGTAACTGAATTTCTTGGAGGGTGGATTAGGTCTCAACTATATTCCAGTACGAAGTCCGATAGTAGGCTAGTGTCTTTAGCGTCTTAATACAGTGTAGTGTTCTTATCTGGACGAGGTCCCGGGGTTTTTCTGCAGTTGTGGTTTCCCCGTTAACAAAACTTTCGGTGTCTTGTGTTTTTCCTTTTCC
This sequence comes from Papaver somniferum, assembly GCF_003573695.1. Lineage (NCBI taxonomy): Eukaryota > Viridiplantae > Streptophyta > Magnoliopsida > Ranunculales > Papaveraceae > Papaver > Papaver somniferum. The sequence continues at coordinate 221,287,579 of NC_039360.1, forward strand.
GAATTATATTTTTTATCTTTATAATTGGGTTCACTCAAGTTTTTCGTATTCAATCTTAGTATATACATCCATATAATTGTAATCGACTACGAGACTCGTTTCTTGTAGAATTTGTATCTTGAAATATAGATAACAAGTTTAATCACTTGGCAGAATTTCGATTGGATTATTTGGATACTACTAGATTGATCTTGGATATTGATTTTTGAGATCGTCCAAGTACTCTTCTTAACAATCAGGTTCACGGGATACTTGTCTGTATCCATACTGATTGAGAAGAGGTAGAGATATAAACTATATATATATATATATATATTGTCAAGGATCACTCAGTAGGTCTACTTGCAACTGCATTAGGTTTTGTCCATACAGGTTTCCGAACAAAAAAGTTGGTGGTGTACTTGGTACCCCTGCATTTTCAGAATCTGCGAAGTCAAAATAGTTATGTTATACTTCGAAATCCAATATACCGAAGTTGCATAAGACAACTAGTATATGGTTCCCTGAAATTTTTATCATAATGAAATGATCAAGTCACTGATACTAGAGATTTATACATAAAGTACTTCTTATGTTATGTTTTCAATCTAAACAACTTGAAAGAAACATATATAGATTTGGAACAAGTTAAGTCTGTATTACTAACCTCCAATAAAAGGATGATGTGTTCGTTGATATCGATTTGTCTTCAGGTTCTTCATAGCAATACAAGCGAGCCTCAACATTTCTATTTTTCTAGTCTAACCTAACAAAGTTGATTCTAGTAATCAATTTAAGCAGCCTCGAGTTTTGAAGCTGAAATATGACAACCAAACTTGACATACCAACGCTTGGTGGGTTCATCCGAGCAACTCTCTAACACCGATTAATGAAATTGATTTCAAAATAACTAGTCATTGAGTCTTCATCTATATGAGGACAACCTCTTTCTCGAGCACATCTTACCCCAAACTTGTAACTCTTAGCCACTCCTACTTGATCCACTACTCAAATAGATCTCCAAGAATGGCATGTGAACTTGAATAAAATGTAGAGCTCGTGAAATCGTTCATTCCCGTCTTCCGCGAACGTTCTGATGAACTTTATTTTATGTTTTGAAAGAGAGTCAAAGAATTCAATTATGAGCACACCGAGAGTCGTAAGACACGGAGATGGAGAGACTTAACATTTCGATTCGCATACATCAAAAAGAATAATCTTGAGTTTTGTAAAATTAGCTAAATGGTGAACGATCATCATCCACATGCTCCTCTTAGTGAAAAATTGAGTAATTCGACATGTTTATACCTATCTCCTCATCTAAAGTTTGCATCCTAACGTGTAATTCGTTTAATTTCAACTCGAAAGATTCAATAGCCTATGGCATACATGAAACGGGTAAAGAATGCTCATGCACGCGCAGGAATATAGGGTGTTGTATACAAACGTGCTCGACGGTCCATTAACGATGTATTAATGTGCAAGATTACGGAATACGCGTACTATATTATCCTATGCAATGCGCTAATTTCCTAAATTATGTAATGTGATGATTTCCCAAAACTATGAACGGATTCCTGCTTTGTGAAAGTATAAAACAGTCGGTTTATATTTACATCCACAACCATCGACTTTGGTAAACGGTTTATTTAGTAAATGATGTATGTCGATTCTAGGTGGTCCTCGTGAATGCAAAACATCACCTCAGAATCGACCTACAAGTATATGAACAGCGACCGATTCTTGGTTGATGTTTTCACAAAAAAATTAAATTAAAAAATAAAAGTTCATATATGATGATCAATTAAATTAGTGGATATCCCTGGGTTAAAAACATTAAACATATATTAATCAACAGAATCAACACTAATTAATCAAAAATAAATTAGATATTATCAAAAATATTTGGTTGACGGTTTTTTGAAATTACTTCAAAATGAGTCTTTTTATGTTCTATTAGTAGAACTCAAATTAGCAGATATCCCATCTAAATTTACGAGAGTTGATGACTGTGTAATGTATGGTCGAATTCTCCTCCGAGTAGTATTTTACTTTTAGCTTGTCAAGCTGAAGAAATTTTTTATCCTTAGCATATTTTGCTTTTAGGATCTGAAAACACAAGTCATCAACATAGACATGCTTCAAAAAAAAAATTTATCAGAGGCAGTACAAACTTTCCAAGCTAATTTACTAAGAAGAGCATTATTTAAAATCTCAAGATTCCTAAAACTTAAACCACCTAGAGCCTTGGGTTTTTGCAAGTTATGCCAACCAATAAACTCGAAACCTTTGTTACCTTGATGACTTCACAAAAATATTATTTGGATAGAGTCCATTTTCTTGATCAAGTCCTTAGGGATCTTAAAACTATTCATTTTGATAAGAAGGGAGGGTATTAAGAACACTCTTAACCATCGTGGTTCTACCCGGAATATTAAGAGTTTTTATTTTCCAAGTTTTAAGCCTACTACCAAAAGATTGAAGAATGGGCTTAAAAGACTCCTCCAAGTATTATTAGATTTCAGAGGATATGCGTCATGTAACTCAGTAACTCTTTAAAATAAATTCTAAGAATAAATTATTTTATTATCACTTCGATTACTTTGGGGCATTTTGAGACCATGATTTTCAAGCTCTACAACTTGATGACAAGTACTTGGGATCTCCTCTCTTCACTCACATGAGCAAGATTCAATCCTTCAAACCAAGAGTTGACAAGATGAAAGTCAGACTATCAAGCTGGAAAAATACTCCTCTCAACCCTGCTGGAAGAGAAATCCTAATCAAATATGTCACCTCCACAGCCAGCATCTATCAAATGAACTGTTTCAGGATACCCAAGCAAACTTGCCAAGACATAAACAAATTACAAAGGGACTTCTTCTGGGGGGAAATCTAGAAAACCCTACAAGTTACTATCCTAAGGCTTGGACAGCTATTTGCAAACCAAAGGATCTTGGAGGTCTAGGCTTTATGAACATGGAACTCTTCAACAGCTCCATGATAACAAAAATAGGATGGAGATTGGAGCAGGATAAGGATTCTCTGTGGTTTCAATTGATGGATGCTAAGTACTTACTAGGAAGAAATGTTCTAAATATGAACACCAAAGCTAAGGATGGTGATTCTTGGATCTGGAAAGGCGTTCTTGAAGGCATTCAAAATATTCAACAACATTGCTCTTGGAGAATTGGCAAAGGCAACAAAATAAGAATCTGAGAGGATTTATGGATCCCTAACTCTACTAACAAACTCATAAAACCTGCTAGTTGTCCCCAAAGTATTCAACTATTGTCTCATCTCATGACAACACAAGGGGAATGGAACTCTCATCTCATTCAACAGATTTTTAGTCCCACTATTGATCAAATTATTTCATCCCTGGAAATACACTCATAGGAAGATGACAGCATGCAATGGAAGCTAAGCAACACAGGAAAATTCTCTGTAAAAGCCTTGTACAAGGCAAAAATAGAGAATCTATACATGAATGATTCAACCACAAGAGATTGGGAAGCTTTATGGAAGTTGGAAGTAGATCCTGTTATAAAAATCTTTCTCTGGAAATGTGCTCATGAAATTCTCCCCACTAATGCAAAAACGGCAGGCATTCTCCACTATATTGATCCCTTATGCAAAATTTGCAACAGTGGGGAGGAAACCATGACACACATGTTCCTCAATTGCCCAGCAGCAACTGAAGTTTGGCAAAATATAATTGGAGAGAACCATAGAAAGTTTGATCATACCACAAACTTCATGGACTGGTTCAACACTTGGTTTCATTCCACTAGTAACTGTGGTAACATTAATATCTATGCAACTAAATGCTGGTTTATTTGGAAGGCTAGATGTGATCTAGTTTCCAGAACATAAAACCTAATTCTAAGAGAACTTCTCTTAGTATTCAGCAACACCTCTGTGATTATAACAGAATTCATAAGTTAAGCTCTCATGTCCTAAATACTACTTATTGGACTGATTCTGCTATTGATATTTAAAGGGATGCAACAAGGTCCTATGCTCTGAATTCCCAGCAGCCTCAGGATTATGGATACATAATCAAAATATGCACAATACAGGATCCTGACAGTTTACAGTATTTTTCTGCTCTAACTATCTTAGATTCTGCAGGAAACTACATTGATAGCAGAGGACACTCAGGTCAATTGGGAGACAGAGGCGCCACAGGAGGAGCAGATCTAGCTTTCAACTGGGCTGAGGAAAAGCAGCACATGAACATAGAAATACAAGCTGAATGCAATGAAATTCTAGAAAGGTTCCACACTCTCTATATCCAAGTTGTCAAAGGAAGATTCAACCGCAACTATTACAGGGAAAGTCAACATATGCATGAAGACACTTATTTAAGAATTCAGCCTGTAACTTTTGTCTTAACAAGTCTAAAACTCGTTCACACACTACAAAATTTGCAATCTCTAAGTATTGCTCTTGCATGTAAGAACTTTAATAGTGGGTCGGCCTCCGGTCTGGACAATCCAATGAAACTTAGGCCTTGCCTAAGTTTATCTATAAAAGAAAAAAGACCATGATTGTGGGTTCCTAGCCGTTCCCGCAGAATGTTAAAAACGCACACTTGACTTCTTCGGTAACCGGAATGGATGAGTTCCGTTGCTTCATGAGGGGCAAGTAATGGTGGCGCCATCGGATGAAGTCACACATTCTCTTTCACTTATGCACCAGTCATGAATCTCATGAATAAGAAAGTCAATGATCTGGTTTCAAAAGGATTGTTTGACCAAACAGTCAAATTTGCCAAAACTTTCCAACTCCATTGTCCTGGAAATCTTGAATTCCATGAAAACGCTTATTCTTCACTTCTTCCTTCCATTTTCAAAGCATGCTCTGTTTCACCGACCCAATTCCTTCCTATCGGTATTCAATTCCACGCCATTTCAATCAAAACTGGTTCCGACTTGGAATCGATTACATCCAATTCACTCCTTTCTATGTATGCAAAGTCTGGTCAGATTGAATATGCCCGTAAAGTGTTTGATACAATGCCTGTAAGAGACATCATCACTTGGAATTCTATGATCAATTCTTATATCCAGCAAGGATATTTTGTCGAAGCAATAGAGAAGTTTAAGGACATGTATTTGTTGGTTCAGGAACCTAAGAAGCCTGAGTTGGTTGCTGGTGTTCTGTCAGTGTGTGGCAAGACTGGGGAGTTGAGGTTAGGTAGACAAATTCATGCACGCATTGTCTGCGATGGGATGATGACCAGTTCACCATCTTCCGTTTTTGTATCCACTGCTCTTGTGGATATGTATTCTAGATGTTTTGATGTGTTTACGGCTTTAGAAGTGTTCAGTCAAATGATTGAAAGGAATGAAGTGTCTTGGACAGCTATGATATCCGGGTGTGTTACAAATGAAAACTTTAGTAAGTCACTTGAGCTATTTCGAACAATGCAGATTACAGAATGTATTGAACCCAACAGAGTTACGCTTATCGAAGTGTTACCTGCTTGTGCACATTTCAGTGATGTGAAGCAGGGGAAACAGATACATGGGTATGCGATTCGTCATGGGTTTGATTCAGAATCTCGTTTCGAAGCAGCTCTACTAGATATGTATTGTAAATGTGGAGCGGCAACACTTAGCCATGCTTCACTTGTTTTCGAGAGATCAGCGCAGAAGGACGTTGTTATGTGGAGTTCAATGATCAGATGTTATTCACAAAATGGAGATACAGGAAGGGCTATGAAGCTTTTCCAACAAATGAGGATGGCAGGAACCAGACCAAACTCCGTGACTTTGCTTGCAATTATTGATGCATGCACTTTTTTGTTGTCAGTGAAGCATGCTGAAGTGGTCCATGGGTACATTGTAAAATCTGGATTGAGTTTATATGTTTTTGTAGGGAATTCCCTCATTGATATGTATGCAAAATGTGGATACGTTGAGGCTTCTCGCAAGATTTTCAGTCATGAGATCCATACAAGAGATTATATATCTTGGAGTGCCATCATCCATGGTTATGCTCTCAATGGGAATGGCAGAGAAGCTCTGAGGCTATTCCGCGAAATGCAAAAGACAGAGATTGAGATAGATGGAATAACGTTCCTTTCTGCTCTATCAGCTTGTAACCATTCCGGACTCATTGAAGAGGGTCAAGAGCTCTTCAACAGCGTGATCCAAAATAAGAGCATAAGTGTGACAGTAGAGCATTACGCATGCTATATTGATATTCTTGGGCGCTCTGGCAAGCTTGAAGAAGCCTGCCAAGTCTTAAGTAACATGCCCATGAAACCCAGCGCGGCAATTTTGAGCTCTTTGGTATCATCTTGTAAGGTCCATGGTAGACTCAAAATGGCGGAAGTTCTAGCAAAGTGGCTTATTGATTTGGAGCCTGATAATGCAGCAAACTATACCTTACACTCTATGGTTTCTGCAGAAATGAATAACTGGCTCGGAGTTGAAGAAATAAGGAGAGGTATGAGAAACAAAGGACTAATAAAGTCATATGGGTACAGCTGGATCGAACCTGATTGCGGAGCTAAACAAGGAGCCAGTATCTTCTAGCTCATTATCTCTTTCTGCAAGTAGTTCTTTGTAAGTATTCAATTTGACCCACTCTAATCATTCTCACACCAACAAATATCTTGCATACCACTGAAGTAACTAATGAACTTATCATGATGCTAAGAGCTCTGATAAATTTTTCTAAGAAACATAGAAGGAACAAAAAGCTTATAGTTCATTCTAATTATCTGCACATTGTCGCCACTACAGTTTTAGAACTATGGAACTTGTGTTGCCAATTAGCATCATTTGCTTCAGCTAGAACCCTATTTATTTCCTGTCATCTTTCGCAACTCATAGCCGTAATTACATATTTGGCCTCTCTCAATTAACTGTTTCGCGTCGTAGCAAATTTCTTGTAAGAGAAAGAAAGAATACTAATTTGTGGCTTCACTTGAAATGTAACACACGTCGATTCAGGTACAGATATAAACTTCCCATCTGTCACAACTGAAAAGTAGTGATTAGATGTGTCGATGAATCCAGGTTTTCATCTAACAATAATGGGGAATCATGCATTAGCCTATTTTCAGACTGGATTTAGACAAACTAGTTACCTTAGTTAGCGACACTTAATGACTTCTGTCAACACCACTTCAACCCCTTTTGACACGTTTGTGATTCTAGAGATTCCTGTCCTGTCACTGATGTATTTCAGATAGTGATTGTAGTTGTAGTGGTAAAAGGGGTTCTTTTCGAACTTGTGAAGGTAACTTTTTTTTTAATAAAAATAAAGCAAATTAATTTTCAAAGAGTGATGTCAAGATTTAAAATGGACTAAGGCTCCGGATTCACTATTACTTCAAGTTGATTGGTTACAAAAATATTTCATAATTATTATCTAGCTCTTTTTCCATTAAATCACTTCTTAATCTATAAGGTGTCCAAATATTAAATTGTAATCCTTAAGCATGATTTATCAAAGAATTAATTCTAAGCATAAAACATCAAACTGATTCACAACTAATTAAGAAAACCATTTTTATCTCTTTTTTTATTGATCCAAGTGAATTAAATAAAATAAATAATTAAGAATTTATAAAAAGAATTTACCAATCAAACATGAGTGAATAGATCCTCCATTGCCTCAATCACCAAGAATTTAGCTGCTCATCATGTTGGAAAACCTCTCAAAATATTTCATTGATGCTCAAAAGTGTTTTACAATGAAGAGAAAGACAAGCAAATGATGTAAAACAGAATTTTGCGACCCACATAAGGCGTCCAGAATCAACGACAAAGCTGAAGTGTTGTTGTCGTTGAAGAACTACGACCCACAAGTGACAGTCGATGTCACTGTTGATAAACGACGGCCTTGGAGAGTCTGTTCTTCACGTTCTTCCTCCTCGCAGCAGCAGCAGCATCAATCAATGGTATATTCCTTGTTTCGGCTCTGAACTCTCTCCTCTTTCTCTCTAAACTTTTTCTAACCCATTTTATGACTTGAAACCACTCTTATATATCCCACAGACCCCAAATATCTCGTATAAATTCCGACTTTTTCTTTTCTTCTTCTTCTCTGCGCTGTTGAGAGAATAATCGCTTCTGTTGAGCTTTTTCACGTGCTGTTAACTATAAAATAGCTACCAAACTCTTCCCTAGACTTGAATAAGACCATGTACATGTTAATCCAGCGTCAAAGTCCTCCAGAAATCTCTCAAAAATCTTCTAAACTCGAAACAGAACACGTCTCTCTGTTGAGACTTTGAAACCCTCTCTCGGCCATTCCAGCCCAATTGGCCGGATCCAATTGATTGTAATGGGCTTGAGTGATCTTCTACAGTCCATAGAAACCGATTTAGGCCATTGAATCTCCTAAAATCACGTAGAAATTCGATCTCCAAATCTGCTCCTCGCTGCATGCATTTTCCCGCCAAAAACCATTATTTGAAATTTGAAGAAGACCTCCCCCTATCCAGTTCTGGTGTCCCTTTAGCAGCTGCCTGGAAATGGGTCACCCCTTATCCAAAGTGAGAGTCCGTATAGTAATTTTCTCCCACGAGCGCAAAAACCACTTTTTTAGCCAATTTCGCCGCAAAAGCTTATTTCTCCAGAAATACCTACAGGGACATAAAAAGCCATAATAAGTACAGAAATGGGTACTAACACAATATACAATTGGGCTATATTAGACACATAAATGCGTCTATCAAATACCCCCAAACTTATTATTTGCTAGTCCTGAGCAAATCAAAACTACAAAATAAAATCCTAACTCAATGTCGCAGGCATCGTCGATTGCATTTAGCGTATGCAATAAGCCTTTAAACCCCTAGGTGGCCCTAGTGGCCGAGTTATAGTCTCGGGAGGGCTTACCAGAGATATACCCACAAAACCTGTACTCCAGACCTTAGCTATCTACGCAGAACCTTGGAAGGCACTAAAGAATCTCCTTGGTTGGCATACTTATTGACTACAGGAAGAAGTACCCTGATGCGAAATTCCAATTGCTGTACACGAGTTTGCACTCAAGCATACTAAAATTCATATAAAGTGACAGAGCTCTACTCAGATAGTTGCACTATGGACATCATATTCGGAGTCAAAACTAATCACATGGATAGATCAAGAAGATGGATATAGAAAAACATAGATGGTTTTGATGTTTACTAAGTGAACGACGTTTCCCATATCTGTCTGAAGGCCTCCGCCAAAATGAACCTATCCTAATGGATTGAGATACCAGTCTGACTAATATCAACACACTGGCATATACAAGGGTACCAGTGGTCGATAACCTAACTCTAGGTCAACACAACTGGCATATACAAGGGTACCAGTGGTCGACTTTATTGAATTTATTCCTTTTGGTCAAATGGTCTGGTCTCAATTTCTTTCTTTCTTTTTTTTTTTTTTTTCATGGTATCTCAATCACTCTAATTCACCCTAGCATTGGTAACAACTTGAATCGTGGGCCCCACCTATCACTTAGAGAAACATAGTTTAAAAATAAAATAAAATAAAAATAGAAGTGAAAAGGACTCAACGAGATATGGTGAAACTATCATGTTATTTCTAACACCTGAGCTCTGTGCTTTTATGAATAGACTCTTTAGATGTTTCCATCTAATCAGATTGGTTCCTCAAACTCCTACAATCAAAATGCTTCCATCCACTTAGATTAGTTAGTGCAATCCTCAATAGGCATAAATTTCTAGGCTCTGGAGTTTATTTATTGCAAAAAGGTGACAAAAAGTGTTTCTTCCCCACCCCCAAACTTAAATCTTACATTGTCCTCAATGTTCTAAAGATGAAATTAAAAGCATGAACAAGGAGAAACTATTACCACTGGAGGGAAAAGAAATAAGGAAGGATATTACCGTATCACATGAACGCGGGAGCCTCCTAGTAAATGCTAAATTTATAGTCATTAGCTAGACATCAAATACCTCAAAAAGAATTTTCACCTTCCAAAGTCGTATACCAATAGTCGAAATAATTGTGGGTCCATAAGACCAAATAGAACTGCCACAAATAGGAGACAAATGCTCAAGATCAGAAAAATGAGCAGATAGAGCAAAACCTGATCTAAAGTTTCTCGCAAGACAACTGGATTTATCTGAGGTGCCAACTTGGGCTTCATATGAGTGTCTCGGCAAACAGATTCATCCGAAAAACGGGTCTCTAACATTTGGATTTTCTCCTGGACATTATCAGGCGGATCAGGTTGTGGAGTCTGAATACACTCAAGCGATACCTCAGATGCACTAGGCTTGAGTCCCAAGTTAGGGACTTCTATTGGGGATAATTGACAATCTCTACCCCCAAACTTAGAATTTTGGGTGCCTCTACAATGACTAGTCACAATGTTCCTAATTTCTAGACCATCGGGTTCTTGAAAAAGGTCAATTGCTTTCTCTAAGTCATAATCAGGTGGTTCATCCTCAGCTTGCTTCATATCTTCTATGGTCCACTCTAAGGCTTCCTTATTTTCTTGAAGCACGGTCTCTGGACTACTTTCCTGATCACTATCCAAATCGGAGGCTATAATCACAGGGAAAGACTCGGGTGGGCCTAAAAATGTATAATTAGACTCCAACTCAGGAGGCTCTTTTAAATAAGGTATTAAGATAGACTCAGAAGCTAGTAATGGTTCGAACCTATCTTTCCATATATCAATATCTAACATAGGAACAAAATCCAACAGAGCATTTACTTGTTCAATGTTACTATCATCGTCGAAATCCAGGCTAAAATGGGATAAACAACTCTCCAATGTATTTTCCGGTACGATGTTTGGTAATGACTCCTGAACTAAGGTTCCTATCATGTTCACCTCTTCAATATATGTGCTATCTAGCTCAGAATGTAGCTTGTTTACATTAAAAATATTCAGCTCAATAGTCATATTACCAAAAGATAGATTCATAATACCATTTAGACAGTTTATGATCGCATTAGACGTAGCTAAGAATGGGCGACCTAAAATCACAGGTATTTGGTTCTATGGGTCGGGGACAGGTTGGGTATCTAGGACCACGAAATCCACTGGATAAATAAACTTGTCGACCTCAATAAGAACATCCTCGATCACACCACGAGGGATTTTAACGGACCTATCAGCTAACTGGAGTGTTATCTGGGTAGGTTTCATCTCACCAAGTCCTAGCTTAAGGTACACATGGTATGACAGTAAGTTCACACTGGCTCCTAAGTCAAGCAACGCTTTCTCAACACGGTACTTACCTATTGTACATGAAATGGTAGGGGACCCTGGGTTTTTATACTTAGGAGTAGTGGTATTCTGAATAATAGAACTCACATGACTAGCTATGAAGGCTTTCTTCTGGACACTGAGCTTACGCTTTCGCGTACACAAGTCCTTAAGGAACTTGGCATAAGAGGGAATCTGCCTAATTGCATCTAATAATGGAAGGTTGATATTAACCTGCTTAAAAACCTCCAATATATCATTAAAGTTGGACTCCCTCTTAGTCGGAACTAGCAGCTGTGGGAATGGGGCTCTGGGAACAAAGCCGGGCTCAACAAGACCCTCATTGGTCTCCTTGGAGACTCTATCAGTCTCCTCATTTTCTGGCTCAGCAGGGTGAACTACAGCATGTTCACTATCAGGCATGGCAACCTTGTTGTCAACTTTCTTTCCACTCCTAAGGGTTGTGACAGCATTCACATGATTGTATGATTTCTCTCCTTTTGGGTTGGGATCAGTACGACTAGGGAACCTTCCATCTTCTCTCTCACTTATGAACTTAGCTATTTGTCCTACTTGAAGTTCTAATTTGGCAAGACTCTGGGAAGTATTCTTCAATTCTTGCTTAGTTTCTTGTTGAAAGCTCATGTGGTTCTTTGTTAGCATTTCATGGTTATTTGCTAACATAGTGAGAGTATCCTCTAAGGTAGAGATCTTTTTCTCGGAAGTGTTTTGAAACTGGGTTTGACCTGAAGAGTTCTTAGAACCAAAACCTGGGGGAGGCTGAGAATTGCTAGACTGGCCTTGACTCTGGCCCTTAGACCAAGAGAAATTAGGATGGTTTCTCCAACCAGGGTTGTAGGTTTCTGAGTATGGGTCAAACTTATGACGGTTCTCAAACCTAGCATTGTTATAGACAGCATGGGCTTGCTCTTCACTAACCTGACCTTCCCAAAATGAATTATCGGGCTCTATTACACAACTAAAGACTTGAGAGGCTCTATTAGGTTCAACAAGGGACCTATTTTTAGACTGACCCATTTCCAAAGCTTCTAACCTTCTAGATAAAGCAGCAAACTTAGCATCTGAACCAAAACTCGTATCTACCACATTGGTGCTACTTCTATTGACCAAGAGTCTTTTAGGGGGTTCAACACAAGATTCCCACTGTTGGGATTTTTCAGCGATAGCTCCTAAGAAGGTAAAAGCATCATCAGCATTTTTACTAGTGAACTCACCAGCGCACATAGACTCAACCATGGCTTTGGTCGAATAGTCTAAACCATCATAAATAATCTGTACAAGTTTCATATTATTAAATCCATGGTGAGGACACTGAGATAGGAGATCATTGAATCGCTCTAAAAACCTATAAAGAGACTCTCCCTCTTGTTGCACACTAGCACTAATTTTCTGCCTAACAGCTGCAGTTTTATGCTTAGGGTAGAATTTCATATAGAAGGCGGCGATAAGTTCCTGCCATGTTTCTATGGATTCAGACGGTAGGTTGTTAAGCCAGGTCTTGGCTTTGTCTCTCAAAGAAAAGGGAAACATCTTAAGTTTCAAGACTTCATCGGTAAGGTCCTTTATCCTAATTGTCCCACAGATTTCCTCAAAGTCCCTAATATGAAAATAAGGGTTCTCATCATCTTTTCCTAAGAATATAGGGATCATCTGAAGAATACTAGGTTTTATCTCAAAATTAGCCGTAGTGGCTGGCAATTTAATGCATGAAGCTCGGTTGGTCCTAGTTGGGAACATGTAATCTTTCAAAGTTGCCATCGTTGGCACAACTGGAGTACTAGGGGTACTTTTGTCACTCAGAGATAAATTCTCAAAATTGAAGTTTCCAAAAACAGGGCTCTCAAAAGAAGAGTCTTCGAGCTCCCTGCTTAAATCAGAAGAACTACTAGGTTTTTCGCTAATCAATCGACCTAGAGTATCTCTTTTCCAAGCCCTAACAAAATCGGGCATACACTAAAAAGAATTCAAAAAGAAATAAAAAAAATCCTAACAGGAAGGTTCTAGCAAACACACAGCAGGCTGACTCGACTTTACCACAGCAAACCTAAAGATTTCTAACAAACAACAAGCATGATGGCTCCACTTAGATTGTTTCTAGACCAGCTTCTAATCCTTCGAAAGGGAATTCGTTACAATTTGAGCAAACCCCTATGGAATCAATCCGAGTTAAAGCAAGTTGAATCGAGGCGAGGGAAGCTCAGTGGAGCTTTGATACCCAAAACCTCACCGATCCAATGCGGCGCAGTCACGCATTCAACTCGCAGAAACCGTCAAGAACTTCGAGGTGTGCTTAAAAGAGTAACCAATATTTTTCGAATGATTGTCCTGTTAAGCTCGATACCCTATAGGTCTCTTTCTAGTCCAAATTTTAGGCTTAGGTTCGCTTTAGGTTTCGTTTTCCTAAGGCGGGCAAGAAGGGAGCGGTGATGAAATCCGAACCCTTATCTTATATGGTCCAGTCCTTGCCCTTTACTAGGAATTTAAAAACAGTCCATATTCAAGTCCTCAACATATATTCACCTTAAGGAGTCCAGTAACCCGCTTGCAGGAGATTCGCGGGTGTTTAGAATTTTACCTTCCGTACCAGACGGGCGAAGAACCGCTGAAGTCGACTCGGGCCACGACTCCTATGCCGTGTGCGAACCCGAGGGGCCGAGACGATATTGTAATCGTCGTCCTTCCCTGCAAACAGTTTATATTTAAGGGTACCCTTCCGTAGGGTATAAAAAATAAAAATAAAATGTCCAAAGTCCAAAAATAAAGTGCAAAAACAAAAATGAAAGCCTAAAAAAAACAAAAAATCTCTCTCTTTTTTTTTCTCTTTTACAAAATAAAGAAAATCTTCTTCTTTCGCTCCTTTAGCTTTGCTTTTCGCTCCCAAACTTTAAGTAAATCACCACAAGCTTTGGCAAAATTGTCTTTCGCTCCAATCTTCAAAAATCTGCAAGGAAACAAAAAAAAAAAA
>NC_039360.1:221301844-221345635 GCF_003573695.1 Papaver somniferum
AAAAAAAAAAAAAAAATCTAAAAAAAAAAATGCTACCTAAACACAAATCCGCGTCGACGGCGCCAAAAATTTGATGTATTTCAAATAGTGATTGTAGTTGTAGTGGTAAAAGGGGTTCTTTTCGAACTTGTGAAGTTTTTTTAATAAAAATAAAGCAAATTAATTTTCAAAGAGTGATGTCAAGATTTAAAATGGACTAAGGCTCCGGATTCACTATTACTTCAAGTTGATTGGTTACAAAAATATTTCATAATTATTATCTAGCTCTTTTTCCATTAAATCACTTCTTAATCTATAAGGTGTCCAAATATTAAATTGTAATCCTTAAGCATGATTTATCAAAGAATTAATTCTAAGCATAAAACATCAAACTGATTCACAACTAATTAAGAAAACCATTTTTATCTCTTTTTTTATTGATCCAAGTGAATTAAATAAAATAAATAATTAAGAATTTATAAAAAGAATTTACCAATCAAACATGAGTGAATAGATCCTCCATTGCCTCAATCACCAAGAATTTAGCTGCTCATCATGTTGGAAAACCTCTCAAAATATTTCATTGATGCTCAAAAGTGTTTTACAATGAAGAGAAAGACAAGCAAATGATGTAAAACAGAATTTTGCGACCCACATAAGGCGTCCAGAATCAACGACAAAGCTGAAGTGTTGTTGTCGTTGAAGAACTACGACCCACAAGTGACAGTCGATGTCACTGTTGATAAACGACGGCCTTGGAGAGTCTGTTCTTCACGTTCTTCCTCCTCGCAACAGCAGCAGCATCAATCAATGGTATCTTCCTTGTTTCGGCTCTGAACTCTCTCCTCTTTCTCTCTAAACTTTTTCTAACCCTTTTTATGACTTGAAACCACTCTTATATATCCCACAGACCCCAAATATCTCGTATAAATTCCGACTTTTTCTTTTCTTCTTCTTCTCTGCGCTGTTGAGAGAATAATCGCTTCTGTTGAGCTTTTTCACGTGCTGTTAACTATAAAATAGCTACCAAACTCTTCCCTAGACTTGAATAAGACCATGTACATGTTAATCCAGCGTCAAAGTCCTCCAGAAATCTCTCAAAAATCTTCTAAACTCGAAACAGAACACGTCTCTCTGTTGAGACTTTGAAACCCTCTCTCGGCCATTCCAGCCCAATTGGCCGGATCCAATTGATTGTACTGGGCTTGAGTGATCTTCTACAGTCCATAGAAACCGATTTAGGCCATTGAATCTCCTAAAATCACGTAGAAATTCGATCTCCAAATCTGCTCCTCGCTGCATGCATTTTCCCGCCAAAAACCATTATTTGAAATTTGAAGAAGACCTCCCCCTATCCAGTTCTGGTGTCCCTTTAGCAGCTGCCTGGAAATGGGTCACCCCTTATCCAAAGTGAGAGTCCGTATAGTAATTTTCTCCCACGAGCGCAAAAACCACTTTTTTAGCCAATTTCGCCGCAAAAGCTTATTTCTCCAGAAATACCTACAGGGACATAAAAAGCCATAATAAGTACAGAAATGGGTACTAACACAATATACAATTGGGCTATATTAGACACATAAATGCGTCTATCAGTCACCTAAAGAGGATCCCGCAGAATATCTCACTAAGTGTAACATAAACGATTAATTCTACACTTATGGTAAGAAGGTTTAATTCTAAACTTAAACATAGAGATTATATACTTATTCCATATGATTTACAATGAACAACATATTTATTAAATATAGATTCATCTATCTCAATGTCACATATATCTTTCTATAAAACTTTTTCTCCCCCAACTTTACATCTTTGAATTATGAATCTCTACTTAATATTCCCATATCAGGTCTGGCTCAATCATTATTGGCTCCTCTAACAAGAATTTTTCCAGCGAAAAGGTAAACATATCAGGTTCCATCACGCCAATTGCCAAATGGGATTCTCCAACAGCATCTGCTGTGCTTCTTGTTTTACCCGCCGTAATTGGTATCTTCAGGCCACTCTCCAGTTCTTGCTCTGCTGAGCTTGTGGTATTTGTTAAAGATGATGTTGAGCAAGGGACTGACGAAGAGTTTGGTGATGCGAACCTTGTGGCAACTGCTTTAATGTCATTTTTCGAGTAGGAGACTGATGGGCCGTCAGGAATTTCAGGTCGCTTCTCATCAGGAAAATTAAACTTCCCTTGTGAACCTCGAAGACAGTAGAGTGCTGCATCATAAGCACGGGCAGCTTTCTCTGGAGTATCAAAGGAGCCTAACCAGATACGAGATCGACTCTGGGGGACCCTAATTTCTGATACCCATCGACCCCATTTTCTCATTCTCACACCCTTGAAAGGTCCTTTGGTTTTTTTCTTTCGGGTAACAACTGTTGCAGTACTCTTGTCAGATGTGGGAACCATCTTAATCCAATGTCTAATTCACAGAGTAACAGAGAAAACAAGGAAAACAGATTAGGACTTGATGGTAAAAAAAAGAAAAGGGGGTGGAAGCTTTGGAGGGGAAACTGATGAAGGGGAAGACACAACTCTAGGGGTATTTAATGGCAAATGAAGGAGAGTTTATTTGCTGTGAATGGATAAGTAATGTACCTCAGGTGAAAAGGGATTTGCACGTGTAGACGACTTGAGGATGGCACTTGATACTGTCAACAGCACGTGGCACAATAGATCGAGTTGTCGTTTACTGCGTCGTATCTAACAGAAATCAATGTAATGTATATCATCATCTAGACTTTCCTGGCTCACTATCCGGTAACACGGAGCAATGAATAGCAAGCCACGAATCAGCAGTTACTTTTGCCGCTTGTACATTTTCTCCAGAGACACAAACTGATATCATAAATGAGGATTATCATTTCTGCTATCTATTATTGTCAATCTTATACCTTTTACATAGAAAAACATCTGTAGAAAAGAATATTTGCTTTAAATTCATGCTTCACAGATTTGGAAGTACTTTTCCTTTTTCTTACAGTATACTTGTAACAATTCTATTTTTTCCATCAACCAAATTAAGCAGTTTTGGCGAAAGTAGGTGTACTAGTGAAATGAATTTCTCTGAAAGGACTAGCATCTTTCGGGTAAACAAGTTCATTCTGGACCTGGTTAGCCCTCTTATATAATACATTACTTTTTTTGCCACTTCCCATGTTACTTGAAAGTTTAAAAGGCCTGTTCTAGCTTGTGCAGCTTCTTGGTTTGCTTAATTTCCATTGGTCTGCAGTTGTTCACATATAAACTCACTACTCCAGTCCTGTCAAATTTTGATTTTCCAAGTGTAGATGTGTGATTGCTTTAAGATGTCTGTTCATTCACATAAGTCCGGGTTTCGGTTATGAAAAGTTTCGACAATGGACTGGAAGACCATAAGCTTTGAAAATGGATTACATAACTAGTACTCATAGGAAGGTCACTACTTCAAAAGAAATGAAGAAGAAGTTGTTTTACCATCAACACATAAGTTGCTAAATTGCCAAATTTCTATCTCATATTTGGCTTGTTTTTGTTTTGTTTTTTTGACAATTTGGTTCAAGGCTCAGCAGTGGAGTGATTCCTAAATCCAAACGTAATGGTGATTCCTAAATCCAAACGTAATTTAAATCATCGCTGGAAATGTTATTAAAAATACCGTGTGAAGCAAACGCGTTCTATGAAACCGTCTTGTTAGTGGAACATTCCGTACTTTGTTCAAGTTTCTGCAACAACCTTGTAAGAGGCTTGATCCATGGGCTACATTTTGGGTCAAAAGGTTGGATATGGGATGCAGATCAATTCAGAGTCACGAGGCAATGAATCATGTTCTGAGGCATACACAAATTTTTTAGGCATACTAGTTAATGACAATACAGAACCACTGTGTGTTAATATCAATAACCCTTTATCCATCGTATTTTTATAATAATAGTAATGCCCTTATTTCATTAGTGTTAATGATAATAATTAGAATCTAATATTAATGATTAACAGTTATTATTAATGATTAGTGGTTAATGTCAATGATTATATAGTATTAGTTTCAAAGAGATTTTTTTTTTGGAAGAGATAGTTAGGTTAGGGTTTGTTAAAGAATAAGAAATTAGGCTTTTGAGATCAGCTGAACTAATAAATAATTAAAGGTTTGTTAATACATAGGTAGACTTCTAAACGAGGTTTAATGTCCTTTTTATAAGTTGAATTTGTCAAAAAATTGAATTTTTACAACCTAGATCTACTGACCAGATGAATGGTTCAGCTGATAACTTGTCAGCCGAACCTATGTTTTTTGAAAATATACCTAGGTTCGGCTGACAAGTTATCGGCCGGGCCTGGGTTGTTCTTCGTATATGAAAAATACCCAAAGGTTCGACTGATAACTTGTCAGCCGAACCTAGGTATATTTTCAAAATACATAGGTTCGATTCACTCTGTAACTGACGAATTTAGGTTCGGTTGATCCTAACAAGAAATTGAACAACCGAACTTAGTGTGTTTTTAACAAAGTGAATTTCCGCTATCATTTTCATGTTTAATTATCAGCCGAACTTGTCATCAACACTTTTAAAATGGAGAACAACGAGCAGTTCAGCTGATAATTCGTTCCAATTTTCAGCCAAACTTCACTTTGTAATGCCATAACACCCTGGTTTTTCGATTTAAGCCTAATATGTCAATCAAACACTAGAAAACAAGACATGGGTTTGCAGGAAATACTTTGTACATAACCTTACACAATTTGATTTCTTCTTCTTCAGTTTGCGGATTAGAAGAACGATTAGAATGATTAAGATTCTTCGTGCAAATCATTTTATTGTTGTGTTTAATCGACGATCAAAGTTTTATAAATTGAAGGTAATGAAAATTTGAAAGTTCCGTTGAGAAGAGAATATTAGGAAAATAAAACTGATTTGTGGTAATTAAGTTTATAATTTTAAGTTTTTAAACTAGGTTTGTAATTAATAAAAAAGTATTTTTGTGATTTAAAGTATTCAATGATATCTAAGTAATTTACTACCCATAAACCACCCCTTATCACTACCATAGGTATGATAATCAATTTGTATGCCTCAAAATTTTTGAGTATGACTCAAAACAGTATTCGGCAAAAATGGCTCACTAAGTAAAATTAGATCATCATAGATTTTAGCTCATGTGATACTTTTTTTGGTGTAGAGTATACTTTGGCAACGAGGCCTATATTGGGTCTTTATAACAATTTTAAAATCATGAGTAGATTTTGGATCAGCATAGAAAATTTGGTACAAATTTGAGTTTCTATCATGATGCAACTGTTGAGTAGCATGAAAATATTTAGGCTGATCTTGTATCTCCGTGTAAATTTTAGGTCACAAGGATGATTTTGGAACGCGATGAAGATTTTAAATCATGAAGTAAATTTTGGTCTAAAATCTGGGCCGTAATGAGAATTTTACGTTACAAAGCGGAGCTTGTATCATTGAGTCCATCAAGTAAATGCCTGGGTCATAAAAGAAAATTTCAGGGAGGTAATGTGGCATGAAATTGTTGAAACCTATTTTGAGGCATACTAAATAATGCCAAAATAGGGTCACTAAATAAAAAACAACATCATTCCTTATCCACCCTTTTTGATAATGGTATAATTACCCTATTATAATTAGTGTTAATGATTATGTATAGATTTGATTAGCTAGGAATTTTAAGGATTGATTAAAAATTAAATTATTAGTGGTGAATTAGTAGATAAATTAAATTTATGTGAGAGAGTTGGGATTTTTGAGAGGAAGAAGAAGAAGAAGAAGAAGTGAAAAAAAAACTTGGGTTTTCAATTTTGAGATTTTAGTGATTAGAAATGACCAAAATGTGTGATTCAAATCAGAGATAGACTTCTATACGAGGTTTAATTTCTTTTTATAAGTTGAATCTGTCAAAAAATTGAATTTTTAAAACCCGGATCTACTGACCTGATGAACAGTTCGGCTGATAACTTTTCAGTCGAACCTCCGTTTTCTGAAAATATACCTAGGTTTGGCTGACAAGTTATCAGCCGAACCTACGTATATTTTCAAAGAACTGAGGTTCGGTTTAAAATTTAGCAGCCGATATCATCCGAACCTACGTATATTTTCAAAAAACTGAGGTTCGGTTTAAAAGTTAGCAGCCGATATCAGCCGAACCTACGTATATTTTCAAAAAACTGAGGTTCGGCTTAAAAGTTAGCAGCCGAACTTCACTCTGTAAAAAAAGCTTGTGTTACTCTTGTTTTCTATTTTATTTGTTTACTTAGGTGGATCATTTAAAATCAATGGAAGTGGATGCAAAATAGCTATAAAGTGAAGTTCTCCAAAGATCCAAGTGTCTAGAGCCAAAAGAAGTGGAAGAAGTGCGACGAAAAGGAGCGAAGAACGTCTAAAGCATAAGAAGGACTAGAAGGCCAAGTTCAACTTATCCAAATTAAGGATTTCATATCACCATATTAAAGAGAATTCAATTTTGAAAAAAATGCAAAAAGAATGAGGTCATTCTGACATCGGACGAAGAAGTTATGGGCAAAACAAGGTTGATACTTGAAGTTACAGAGATAGGTTCGGCTCTGAAACATGCAGCTCGAGTCAGCCGAACCTGCAACATAAAAATCAAGTTTTCGGAAGATTTTAAGGAAAACCTTCGGCTATAAGATGATCCAATGACCTAAGCTGAACCCACAAATGAGTTTTGAACAAAGTATCCAGGAGAAGGTTATTTCTTCTTATTTTATTTTTATTTAAGTTCGGCTGATTTGAACAAAATCTAGCAAAGTCGCATTAGCCGAAGATAGTGTTTCTCTAAATCATACATTAGGTTCGGCTCAAAATTGATACTCCAAGATCAGCCGAACTGATCTTATGAAAACCTTAATTTCATCTTTGAAATCATATTATATGGATCAAAAAAATAAAATCAATCAAAAACAAGATGGGTTTGTTACACATGCATTCTAAAATACATCTAAGAGCAATTGAGATTTGGATTTTGCACTCCAACATCGCTGATTTTGATTCGTGTTCGCTTTGCTTGATCAATTTCGTAATTGGATTGGAGTCCAAGATGTTTAAGTTTAAAGTTTATTTTGATTTTTGATGTTAGGTTTTTGAGGATGAGGGCACTCTAGTAATTTAAATTGTTTAAGGATATATAGGTAATTGCACTACATTTAGACACCCCTTATAAACCCAACCTAGATGGTATAATGAATGAGTATGCCTCAAAAAAACTGAGTATGCCTCAAAACAGGTTTCAAATTGTTTGGGTCACATGACAAATTTAATGTTGTCTGGGAGAGTTTGGTCAGAATATAACTTTTGGACTCTTTGTAGAAGTTAGTTAATAGAGTGGATTTTGGGTATAGGAAAGCTTTTGTATGGAGCTCGTTTGGGTCACTAGAAATATTTTGGATCATGTGTTAGATTTACCTCACATAGGAAGATCCAGGGGAGGTGCGGAGGCAGCTTGAAGCATGGGTCGTCAGTTTCGCACTTCACACAGCTGGCTCCCTAGCTTAGTTTTTGAATCTTGGAAAAATAGACCTTCAATTCCATTTTATTTCTTGTTTGCCTGTTGTAACCCATTTTTACTGCTTTTTCCCACCCATACTTACATTCCTAACTCTTTCCTTAATCCTGGAACATGAGGCATATCTTAGAAGATATACTTTGGATCGAAATATGAATTTTGAGTCACATATGATATATATTTTTGAGTGTCAGACACGAAGCGCGTTTCGGATAACCAAGCAAATATTAGGTTAATTATGGTGAGTTATGGATATGTTTTACAGGATTCACAACCATTACCACGTCTTACATGTGAAGGCAACAAGTGGAGAACTTGGGTAGTGGCGTGTCTCATCATCTCAATCCTTCATCCTAGTAAATGGATGCTCTTCAAACAAATTTCAACACCAAAAAAGGCCGAGATAAGAAAACCGCAAATGCAGAAAAACCCCGGAACCTAGTCCAGATTGAACACACACTGTATTAAGGCGCTACAGACACTAGCCTACTACAAACTAACTTCAGTATGGACTGTAGTTGAACCCCAATCAATCTCACACTGATCCAAGGTACAGTTGCGCTCCTTATGTCTCTGATCCCAGCAGGATACTACGCACTTGATTCCCTTAGCTGATCTCACCCACAACTAAGAGTTGTTACGACCCAAAGTCGAAGACTTTAATAAACAAATTTGTATCACACAGAAAAGTTTACGGTAATAGATAAATCTGTCTCCCACAGAAATACCTATGAGTTTTTGTTCCGTCTTTTGATAAATCAAGGTGAACATGAACCAATTGATAAACCAGACTTATATTCCCGAAGAACAGCTCAGTATTATCAATCACCTCACAATAATCTTAATCGACTAGCGAAAGAAGATATTGTGGAATCATAAACAATGAGACGAAGATGTTTGTGACTATTTTTATATCTTGCCTATCGGAAAAACCAATCTCAAGCCATTCTTACGATTGTACTTAGTACGATAGAAACAACAAGATCATATCACACAACTACAAGAAAAGTAGTATCCGTCTGGCTTCACAATCCCAATGAAGTCTTCAAGTCGTTAACCTATAGGGTCTCGATAGAAACCTAAGGTTAAAGGAGAATCGACTCTAGATAATACAACTAGTATCACACAGGAGGTGTGGGGATTAGGTTTACCAGTTGCTAGAGTTCTCCCTTATATAGTCTTTCAAATCAGGGTTTGCAATCAATGTTAGCTTAGTAACAAAGCATTCAATATTCACCGTTAGATGAAAACCTGATTAGATTCAAGCTAATATCTTTCAACCGTTAGATGGAAACCTAGCTTGTTACACACAAATGAAATGCACATTTATTTAGGTTTGTGTAACCGTACCCAGACATGTACACTTAGTTGGTTCAACAGTAGTTAACCAAATGGTTAGCCATATGAGCACTTTCATATCAACCATATTCTTCTTTACCATAACTAGTTCAAATGACTCAAACGAACTAGTTAGAGAGTTGTTCAATTTCTTATATCTTATAGAAGTATACAATACACAATCGAAGAAAAAACGATTTGATTCACTCGAATCGATTTATGAACTTTATAGATACGGTTTGCAAACTTGCATTCCTTAGTTAATATAAGTTTAAGTTCACGAATAATCGTTTCTAGAAAATAACCAACTCAAGTACGAGGACTGGTACGCGGACTTAAGTACCCGGAATAAGTTTGTTTTAAATTCACAAACTCCAGCATAAATTCTCGGGATGAGAACCTCTGATAGTACGCGGACTCTAGTTCCGGTTTTCCTGAGCAGCAAAGTACGCATACTTTGTTTCAAGGAATAAGGACTTATACATGTATGACTTAATACACAATGCTTATATCCAACCATGGTTATATAATCTAAACTCTCATTTCAATCATTGAAACATTCTTAGAGGACATTATATAGTTGTTGTTCTCATACTATTTTTCGTCAAAGCAATTTTCAAGTAATTGAAACTTAATATGACTTTCGTCACTAGTAAAGATGAACTTGGCCAAAGCGAAAGCTTACCAACACATATTTCGAGAAATAGATAAGCGAGATAAACTCGGCTCGAAATAACAAATGTGTATAATCAAAGTCTACATAGCAAAATGACTTTTGTCTCAAGATAGGAGATAGAGTAGATAGACTTTTGAGTGATATATAAGTTCAAGTCTCCACGTACCTTTTAGTCGATGAAGTTCCACCAGTTCCTTGAGTAGTTCTTCGTCTTTGTATGATGATCACCATGGAGTCTTGAGCTCAACTACACTTTCTATCCTAGTCCGAGACTTAGCTATAAGTAGACTAGAAATCAAGACTTATAGTTTTGATCACTAAAATTGACAAACATGCTTGAGATAAAAACACATGCGAGTTCGACCGAGCAGTGCTCTAACACGAACCAATTCTAAACTTGTTTGGAAGTGTGGAAAATCGTTTCCAAGATTGTAAGTATGAAAAAGGACTTGCAAAGTAAAGATGTCGACATACTTTGAACATGTGCAGTAACTCTTATCATTAATTGTTCAAAGATATTCCTTAATAGCTAAAGGAGAATCCCGGGATCGAAATAAATTGAGAATCTTTTAATTAAGGTTTCTTAGTTTTTATATGCTATTTTATTTCCAGCAATTAAATGCGTATATTTAGAAAATAATAATTACTAATGTGCATTATTGATTATATATTTTTCTATTGGGATTTCGGTCAATATTTGGACAGTGCATTTCCAGGAGTTATGAAAACCGATTTTGTGTTTATTGCATATATTTGAGAATATTCGGGTTTGGAAATTCCTTGGTGTCTAAACTTCCTTGTCTATAAATATTGAAGTTTGCATTTCTAGCAAACTAATCCTCAGAGCCAGCAAAACTACCTAGTTGTGTTGTTACTGGTGGAGACGCCTATTCGGAGAGGAAAGTAACCTAATTAGACGAAATTTCTTACGACCGCTCGGTTTAAAGACTTATTTGGGATTGGGAAGCTCTATTAGTACCGTTGGTGGGAAACTAGATAATTGCGGTTTATTATTAGTTTTGGATTGATATGATTGACTAGCGGTTGTTGAACTTTGATTGCACCTAGTTTGTTTATGCTTGAGAATCTTCTCTTCTGATATAAGATTCACTCAAACTAGATCGAAGTTACAACGGGGATCTTTAGACTGTTTGTAGATCTAAAGACGTCTTGTGATAATCCATTGTTAACAGACTCCGTTCTGTGTGTGAATGATCACAAGAGATTCAAGTTGATTGTGTGCAGGTGTTTATTGAAGATATAAGAAGACTTTGAATATTTTTGATTTGGGTTCATAATCTTTGGTGTGCACAATACTTGTTTCGTTTAAAGAGGATCCAACTATAGTCGGTTTATCCTTGTGGTAGATTGGATTGATTAGTTGAGTAAATCGACATCAATACAATTCTTTGTGATTCAAAGTATTGATTGCAATATCTTGACAATTACTTTGGTAGTTGTTATTAGATATATCTAAGGACCTGACAAAAGAGTTTATTGGGATAAACGGAAGAGCCTTTTGTCGAACTCACATCACTTGGTTGAAAAGAGTTGCTACCAAACAGATTTGTTGTTTCTTTACTGTTTGGAATACGAACCAAAGGAATTGTTCCAAGTACATGAATTATTACAAGTTGGAGGCGTGGGAATACAGACGGAACTAGGTAAACTATAGATTTAGTTGCTTGGTCTCAACTATACGAAGTTGGTTTGATTTTGTATTGCGGATTAATCCTGAGAGTATTCAATTCTGGACAAGGTCCCGGGGTTTTTCTGCATTTGCGATTTCCTCGTTAACAAAATATTGTTGTGTCTTTTACTTTTCTATTTCCTCAATTATAATTGTTTTTATTATAATTAGAAGTAAAATACACAAACATTAATTCCAATTTACTTGATAGTAATGCTATTGTGTTTGGTTAAGTCCGAACCTTTTATCAAGTAAACATAGTTCGTTATTGGATTGTATCGATCTCGTATCCATAGACGATCACACGAAGTGTGAACCGATTAGTTGTATTGTCTCGACTCAGTCCATAGACAATCGCTTTCGGAGAAAGGACTTATAGGTGGAAAAGTTTTAGATTGAGGTATATTTGGGTACCCTCGTCTTTTCAATTTCCATATGGAAAAGGCTTCTGAAGGAGAATTCAAAATGAAAGAAGGCGTATTTCAAATGATGTCTTCCACCAACAATTTCTTAGCTAAGGAAGTAAAATTCTGGAAAGATAATTTGATTGAGAAGCACCCCTCTATGAAGCTCACTAGAATACTTTTAAAGCTGCATACAAAAAGCATGCCAAAATAGTTGATCTCATCCAAAATATAGATGCACATTGCAGATGAAGCATCAACCCCCGTAGGGAAAAAGAAGGGAACACTCTCAATTACTTCATCTGTCAGGAGATCCTCCAAACCTTGGAAACGGAATACATTGCAAAATATGGTTTTGAATGGCTTATGAAACATTCGGCAGATGTGAATGTTAGAAGCTTCATCTATATTTGGAAAAAAGAAATCCTTAGGAAAGTGCAGCTAGCTATTCACATAGTTTGTTGGGCATAACGCAGTGTCTGCCATGGACATCCTGGGTATTGACATTAAAAATGTAAAGTATAGTTTTTGCAACGTTGTGGAGGAGACAGTTGATCATCTCTTCCTTTACTGTTTTTTCTAAAATTCCATATGGGATTATTTCATCCCAGGAATCTATTTTCATTGAGCTCGCAAACCATCAATTAAAGTGCAACTAAAAGATTAGATAGCAAGCCAAGAAAAACAATTAGCAAGGAGGTATGTATTGGGATCCCTTTCGCAATCTTTTAGGCATTATAGTATGAAAGGAATAAGAGGGTGATGAAAAAAAAAGAGAAGCCGTAAAATAGGAACGATCATCAATGAAATTATGTACTCATCTTTCAACGAGAGTCTCTCTTATGCTAGTTTAAATATATCTTCTTCAGAGATCTGATCCAAATTGGGAGGATGTAATGAATTACAATTTGAGGATATGCTTTGACCATTGGGCATGTAAATTTGCATCAGGATTTTCTTGTATCCCTTTTCTATTTTCCTTTTGAATGAAATTAAGCCTCTTTAATTAAGAAAAATAAAAACAACTCTTATGGATATAAAGGGTTAAATCACAAAGCAGCAAACCATCATATGCTTGAATGCATAACTAGGGATGTACATGGGTCGGTTTGGGTCGGTTTTTGCCTCACCCACCACCCAATCCTCTGATGGTGGGTAACATAAGTTGTCACCCGTAACCAACCCAACATAGCAATAGGTCGGTTTTCACCCGACCCACAATTACATACTTACTTGTATACAAATAACTTCGACTCTTACAGATTGGATGTAATAGCTTTTATCAAAAAGCTGACCCCAAGTCAAGTGTAAACAAATGACAATTAAATCCAGAGAAGTAAGAAGTGGGTGCAAAGTTGCAAACTGCATGCAAAGTGATAAAACTAACAATAACAAGAAATGAGTTCAACTGATTGAAGACTCTTCAGTCTTCAGTGAAGAGAAGTTGGCGATGATTAGGTTTAGGCATTATATATCATTACTTCAACGGATGTGATTCATCTAGGATAGGTAATCTAAGGGTTAGTATTAACTTAGAAATATTTAGATGAGTGGGTGGGTGGGTTGGGTCGGGTGAGGGAAGCTGTCACCCACAGTCGACCCACCATACGATGGGTTTTGATGTTGTGAACCCATGGTCGATCCGCTCCTAGGTGGGTTAGGTCGGGTACGGATAATTTCAGACGGGTGTGAATTGGGTAGGTGGATTGAGTCGGTTTTGTGCAGACCTATGCATAACCATTTGGTATTCGATAGTTTGAGTTGTTGGATCTCTTAACGGTTTCCCTGTTTATTAAACAAAATTCTCATAATAATAGCACTTTTATAATGGGGATCTAAGTTATAAAAGTGAAGGAACTGCAACGCTTTCCCCTTCCCCTCCCCCTTGTGGATGCTTTGTGAGCTCCATATGATATGACTCACTCTTTAAAAAATTCAAGACATTGGATAAATCTTGAGGCACACTGATAATTTAAGGCCATGATGAAGATTTTATATTATTGGATTGAATCGAATTTGTCGTGAGATAAACTTGAGTAACAATATATATTAGAATGCATATTTACTATATAGTTTGTCCAAGATGCTTTCTTTGTAACGAATCCCTAATGCATGCTTTTCCCCTTTCTAGTTATAATTTGTATTCTTATTCTTCTACTTTGCCTACGGATTCTTTCTCTGATTCTTCATTTCTTAACTAGATCTATTATTTTTTTCTTGATTCTAATTCTGATTTGTCTGGGGAGTCTAAAATCGTCTTTGCATATCTATTGTGGTCTATATGGTGCATCAAAAATAATCTTATATTCAGTCTTAAAAAGGAAAATCTAGGGGTTGTTGTAGATAGAGTTAGAGCAAGTATTGTTACTAAAACCATTATTTATGCCTTTACTTTGAATAATGGTGCAGGTATGTAATGAGGGATTCCTCCAATAAAATCTCTTTTTATGCTGCCATTACCTTTGAAGTTCATTCACCTGAAGAAGATGAAGACTCGTGCAGTCTGGGCAGTTTTGAAGAAGGTAATGAAATTGCAGTTTACTCATGTCATGGTGGAAAGTGATTAAAGAATTATTTGGTTGATCAATTCCCATCAGGAAGTTTAAAGGCAACCAACGGATGAATGCTTTCTTTAAAGATAATCCTATTTTTTTTTTTCTAATTTCATCTTGGTGGCGTGTAATTTTTCCTTTCAACCTGAAAAAACGGGGGTCTAACAACCACACTCAATATTTCGCTTAGCAATCTGTATGGAAAAAATCCAATATACTTTTGAGAGAATCAACTAGACAGTCAGACTCAATATCAATAAAAGTATATATCCAAGAGTTGTATCTCTTTCTCAATTCAATCCGCAATCAAACAAATAGGAATTTGCGAGCCCGATTGAATATAAGAGAAATAACTTGAACGGTACCAAAGACCAATGTTCAAGGATCAATCAATTTCAATCAACAACCAAAGGTTGGATTTACCAATTGATCAATTCAACACACAACCTGTGATATTTCTATTATGTAACAAAATATAATGCGGAAAAGAAATAACACAGACACCAGAAGTTTTGTTAACGAGAAAAACGCAAATGCAGAAAAACCCCGAATGCAATCCAGATTTGAACACCACACTGTATTAAGCCGCTACAGACACTAGCCTACTCCAAGTTAACTTCGGACTGGAATGTAGTTGTGCTCTAATAAATCTCACACTGATCAAGGTACAGTTGCGCTCCTTACGTCTCTGAATTCCAGCAGGATTCTACGCACTCGATTCCCTTAGTTGATCTCACCCACAACTAAGAGTTTCTACGAACCAAAGTCGAAGACTTGATAAACAAATCTGTATCACACAGAAAAGTCTATTGTATAGATAAATCTATCTCCCACAGATATACCTATGTGTTTTGTTCCGTCTTTTGATAAATCAAGGTGAACAGGAACCAATTGATAAACCAGACTTATATTCCCAAAGAACAACGTAGTATTATCAATCGCCTCACACAATAATCTTATTCGATTAACGAAACAAGTGGAATCACAAACGATGAGAGGAAGATGTTTGTGACTACTTTTCAATCTTGCCTACCGGAGAATAATTCCCGAGCAAATCTTAAAGAAGATAGTACTCAATTAAGATAGAAAACATCAAGATCGGAACATGCAACTACAGAGAAAATAGTATGGTCAGCTTCACAATCCCAGTGAAGTCTTTAAGTCGTTAACCTACAGGGTTTCGTGAAAAACCTAAGGTTAAAGGAAAATCGACTCTAGTCGGAACTAGTATCACACAGGAGGTGTGAGGATTAGGTTTCCCGGTTGATAGAGTTCTCCTTTATATAGTCTCCAAATCATGGTTTGCAATCAATGTTACCTTGGTAACAAAGCATTCAATATTCGCCGTTAGATAAAAACCTTATTAGATTCAAGCTAATATCTTTCAACCGTTAGATCGAACTTAGCTTCTTATACACAAATGAAATGTACCGTCATTTAGATAAAGGTAACCGTACCTAAACGTGTACACTTAGTTGGTTCAACAATAGTTAACCAATGGTTAGCCATATGAGCACTTTCATATCAACCTGATTCATCTTTATCATAACTAGTTCAAATGACTCAAATGAAACTAGTTAGAGAGTTGTTCAATTGTTTACATTCTCATAGAAGTATATAAGACACAATCGAAGCGAAATCGATTTTGATTCACTTGAAATCATTTCATGAACATTTTAGCCACGGTTTGTAAAAGATTGCATTCCTTATTATATAAATGTATTAGTTCATGAACAAACCAATTTTAGAACATAACCTACTTAAGTATGCAAACGGGTACGCATACCTAAGTAGCCGGACTGAGTTTGGTTATGCTAGTACACGTACGGGTACGCATACCATTTAATTTTACAAACTCCAGCAGATATTCAAAGAACATGAACTTCCGCCAGTATGCGTACGGGTACGCATATTTGGTTCCCGGACTTCCATAACCTGCCAATACGCGTACGGGTACGCATACCAAGGTTCACGGATTTTGGGCTTTAAACAAATGTGAATACACACACTATGTTTATATCCAATCATGGTTATGTGTTCTAAACCCTCATTTCAATCATTGAAACATTCTTGGAAGACGGAAATAGTTGTCTCACACAAACTATTAGCTTCAAAGGAATTTTCAAGTGATCGAATAATCAATACGAAACATTCCGAGTCTACATCAAATGATTGTCTCACACAAATCATATAAGATGTTACAAGGCGATTTTCACATGATCATATTTTGACTTTCGTCAAGATTAAAAGTTGAACTTGGTTAAAGCGAAAGCTTACCAACACACATTTTGAGAAATAGATAAGCGAGATAAACTCAGCTCGAAATACCAAATGTGAATAATTGAAGTTTATATAGCAATACGACTTTTTATATCAAATAGGAGATAGAGTAGATAGACTTGTGAGTGATAGATGAGTTCAAGTATCCACATACCTTTTGTTGATGAAGTTCCACAAGCTCCCTTGATTAGTTCTTCGTATTCATTCGATGAACGCCGTGAAGTCTAAAGCTCAACTACACTTTCTATCCTAATCCGAGACTTAGCTATAAGTAGACTAGAAATCAAGACTTATAGTTTTGGAAACTAAACTTGAAAAACAAGCTTGAGATAGCAACGCTTGCGAGTTCGACCGAGAAGTGCTCTAACAATCTCCCTCTTTGTCAATTTTAGTGACAAAACTATCAATACATATGGATTACAAAATAAATAAACTTTGTAGCTTCTCATACAAATGCTTGATCTACTTGGTTCTTCAACATTACTCGAAATCTTCTTCACTTCCAAATACTCCATGATTCTAAAGGTGTTCAACTCAGCATCATAGTTGTTGAAGATCCATAGCTATAACAATGAGAAAATAATAGCTCTCAATCATTGTTATACAATATCATAATATTATTAAACAACATCAAAGTTCAATTGTATCACAACTTTGAAAACAATACTGTGGTGATATGTATCACTCCCCCTTAGTCAATACTTCATCTCACATGAAAACCACTTCCCCTTACATAATGATCCGTAAACCATATGTATTTGTAGTGTGAACTACACATTAATTCTCCCGCTTTTTGTCAACATAAATTGGCAAAGGTACGAAAACTAGTGGGATCCTAACGAAATTTCCATAGAGATACTTCATGACCAAAAGAGAACCACATATAAACTTTGTTTAGATGTAATCATATAGCCGAGGATAAATGGATTCATCAAGGAGTTTATAAAGATACAAAATAACCCCTATAATATTTCACAGCCGCACTCCACACAAAGATATGGCAATTAAGCACAAGTTCAAATAAGAACTTCCCCCCATAGAATTTCATTCCCGAAGGAACAACAAGAGCGACCTTACTTTCACAGGCAAAGAAGGATTTCTTTGGACATTAACAAATCTCATGAAACATGAATTTTGTATCCAAAATACTCAATTAAATTAACCACAAGATAACCCATGATTAATTTAATAGGAAATGCTCAACATAAGAAGAACTTACGAAGCCCCACAGTATTTACACAAAGATGTAGATCATGAGAACCAATACTGCAGAATATTCAAAGATTCATTCTATTTTTCATCAATATTTGCATAGAGACATATACTAGACTTAATCTTTGTAAACAAAAGTTCATCCTATCTTCCATCAATATTTGCATAATGACATAACAGGCTTAACTTTTGTTTGTCAAAAGTTCATTCAATCTTTTATCAATATTTGCATAATGACATATGAAAGACTTAACTTTTGACCACTTATGGTACAATCATAGTTCACGGAAGCAAACACACATATCCCATAACAAGTTGCAATATATAAAACCATAAATACCAGTACTGCAAAATCATCTTCCAAATAAACTTTAGAATTTGAATAAATAAATCTAAAAACATTGCAAGATGAAAATTGTTGGAAATAGCTATGTGTACTCACAATAATATTCCAAACCCTAGTTATCCTTCTTAAAACACAAGAATAAATTCTCATAAGAAGTTTCCTAGACATAATCAAGTTTCTTTGATAACTCCATACCTTTGAAAGGGTCCATCATAAATGGTATCACTGATATCCTTGATTTCCTTGACCGTAGAGACTCCATGTTCATGAGTTAGAACATTAACTTCCCGATAAACGATGCGGGCGAGATACCTAGCTTTGACACAGTCCAATATGAGTTTCTTCTGATTCCTGATCAAGATCTGTTGATTATCAAGGATTTTGGTCTGACCATCAAGAAGCTGATTTATTTGCATTTGAAGATTTACAAATTCGAACCTAGAGTCATTCTGAATAAGAATTAAATCCTTGACATATTCTCCAATCCAGAAGTTATACTCTTTCCTTTCAATCATCTTTTTCAAGACAAGTTATTGAAAAGAATTGCATCCTTTAAAGTCTTCTTCCATATCAAGATTCACCACTTCTTGAGGTCTTGAAGAGTTTTCCATTATTTTTTTCTATTATTAGGGAAGGTAAAACACAATAAATATATATGTTTTCAAACAAGAGAAGAACACCCTTGTTATGGAAACCCTAAAACTCCCAAGAGAGACACAGACGCTCGTGGACTAGGTGAGGAAGACTGATGGATCAAGAAAAGTCCAAAATAAATACTTTTTGTTTTTCAAATATCTCTTACAACAATGCTCAAAATCAAAGAGATTTAATCAGATCATTCGGAAGAGATATACTAGATACAGGGAGTCAAGAATGACTCAACCTTGAGAGAAAAACATCGAAAACAAGATGGTAACACACAGTAGACTTGAGCGTCTCACAAATATCATCTTTGCAACTCTCAATCTAGATACAAGTATGAAATTACCTAGAACTATGTAGCAAAATGATATATTATCTCACCATGAGTATTGAGAGATGAGCTGTGAATACCATCTGAGAGTTTGAACCCAGTATTTCTTATCTTCCTTTGGTTATTTCTAATTCCAGAAGGATTCGACTTAACCTTTCTAGAAAATTCATTAAAGGAAATTTTCTGAGGATTAAGTCTAGGACCTCTAGGAATCGGTTCCATACGATTAGAGGACAGAGGTCTCCACCTTCTAGAATTAGATCTGCCATACTTATTCTCATAGACACAGGGAACGCGTAGTTTTATGGTGTAAGAATTTGGACCAAGAGGAAAACTACAATCTCTATAGAGATTTCGAGATTAGTGACCATTGAAATCCCTTTTATGAGAGTTATGGATTTCTACAGGGATGAAATCTATTGTAGATGTTGTCAGACGATTTACTCTGTCAACAGTAAAAACATGTAGATTTTGAAGATCAAAAATTTGTTTCTTTCTAGCAAAACAATGTTTAACATAGTGATTCTTTTTCCCACAGAAAGAACAGGTTCGTGAAAGAGAAAAATTGGACGGAACCTGTTTCAAATTCATAACCCTATTAGAAGACTGCAAGTTATGTAAACGCTCCTTGGAAGGAATTTCCTTTGGAGAATTTTTCTTCATGTACTGTAAATCTATCTGATACTTAGAGACTGTCACATAAGAATTTCTCATTAAAACAGAGTTTTCTTCTTTCAAGGATTTGTACTGTTTTTGGGCTAGAAGAAGGGATGCAACTAGTTTCTCTTTTTCAACACGAAAAATGTTCAGGTCAAAAGAATGCGTATCGATCAAACGATTTTCTCTAATTGAATCTTCTTTAACAATATCCTCAAGAAAACTAATCTTTTCACGCTATAGGGTAGTTTCTTGAATTAGTTTTTCGATATTGTTAGAAAAGGACTCAATGATACTATAGAGTTCCCGTTCTCGACCAATAGACTTTTCAAATTCATCAATGAGTTGAGCATGATTTTGAAAATCAATAGTCTCACTGGATTTTTTTGAAGTTCTGGTAAGTTCCACTTAAGCTTCTGACATAGTGTCAATTGTCTTATTTGAGAGAATGTTATCAAAATTTGATATAACAAACTTTCTACCTCGGGATTCGGAAGAATCGTCTAAGGAGTTATCCTTTAAGGTAAGAACAAGACATTTGGCATAGTTAAAAGCTTTGGAAGACATTTTAGTATGCGTAGAAAGAAGAGATAAACTTTTGTCCACAAATTCAGATTGCTACAAATACAGACTTATGAGGTCTTAAACGTGTTTGCCTGCTTTAATACCAATTGAAAAAACGGGGGTCTAACAACCATACCCAATATTTCGCTTAGCAATCGGTATGGACAAACTCCAATATACTTTTAAGAGAATCAACTGGACAGTCAGACTAAATCTCAAGAAAAGTATATCCAAGAGTTGTATCTGAGTTTCTCAATCCAATCCGCAATCAAACAAATAGGAATTTGCAAGCCCGGTTGAATATAATAAAAATAACTTGAACGGTACCAAAGACCAATGTTCAAGGATCAATCAATTTCAATCAACAATCAAAGGTTGGATTTACCAATTGATCGATTCAACGCACAACCTGTGATATTTCTATTATATAACAAAATATAATGCGGAAAAGAAATAACACGAACACCAGAAGTTTTGTTAACGAGGAAACTGCAAAGGCAGAAAAACCTTGGGACCTAGTCCATATTTGAACACCACACTGTATTAAGCCGATGCAGACACTGGCCTACTCCAAGTTAACTTCGGACTGGAATGTATTTGATCCCTAATCAATATAACACTGATCAAGGTAAAGTTGCGCTCCTTATGTCTCTGATTTCCTTAGTTGATCTCACCCATAACTAAGAGTTGCTACGACCCAAAATCGAAGACTTGATAAACAAATCTGTATTACACAGAAAAGTCTATTATATAGATAAATCTATCTCCCACAGATATACCTGTGAGTTTTGTTCCGTATTTTGATAAATCAAGGTGAACATGAAACAATTGATAAACCAGACTTAT
Source organism: Papaver somniferum (assembly GCF_003573695.1). Classification (NCBI taxonomy): domain Eukaryota; kingdom Viridiplantae; phylum Streptophyta; class Magnoliopsida; order Ranunculales; family Papaveraceae; genus Papaver; species Papaver somniferum. The sequence goes on from NC_039360.1 coordinate 221,322,872, forward strand.
ATTCCCGAAGAACGGCCTAGTATTACCAATCACCTCACAATAATCTTAATCAATTAACGAAACAAGATATTGTGGAATCACAAACGATAAGACGAAGATGTTTGTGACTACTTTTCAATCTTGCCTATCGGAGAATAAATCTCGAGCAAATCTTAAAGAAGATAGTACTCAATCACGGTTGAAAACAACAAGATAAGAACACGCAACTACAGAGAAAGTAGTTGGCTTCACAATCCCAATGAATTATTTAAGTCGTTAACCTACAAGGTTTCGTGAAAAACCTAAGGTTAAAGGAGAATCGAATCTAGTCGCAACTAGTATCACACAGGAGGTGTGGGGATTAGGTTTCCCAGTTACTAGAGTTCTCCTTTATATAGTCTCCAAATCAGGGTTTGCAATAAATGTCACCTTGGTAATAAAGAATTAAATATTCACCATTATATGAAAACCTGATTAGATTCATGCTAATATCTTTTAACCGTTAGATCGAACTTAGCTTGTTATACACAAATGAAATGTACCGTCATTTAGATAAAGGTAACCGTACCTAAACGTGTACACTTAGTTGGTTCAACAATAGTTAACCAATGGTTAGCCATATGAGAACTTTCATATCAACCTGATTCATCTTTATCATAACTAGTTCAAATGACTCAAATGAAACTAGTTAGAGAGTTGTTCAATTGTTTATATTCTCATAGAAGTATACAAGACACAATTGAAGCAAAATCGATTTTGATTCACTCGTATCATTTCATGAACATTATAGCCACGGTTTGTAAAAGATTGCATTCCTTATTATATAAATGTATTAGTTCATGAACAAACCGATTTTAGAACACAACCTACTTAAGTATGCAAACGGTGACGCGTACCTAAGTAGCCGGACTGAGTTTGGTTACGCCAGTACATGTACGGTTACTCATACCATTTCCTTTTCCAAACTCCAGCAGATATTAACGGAACATGAACTTCCGCCAGTATGCGTACGGGTACACATACTTGGTTTCAGGACTTCCATAACCACCCAGTACGCGTACGGTTACCCATACCAAGGTTCACAGATTTTGGACTTTACACAAATGTGAATACACACACTATGTTTATATCCAATCATGGTTATGTGTTCTAAATCCTCATTTCAATCATTGAAACATTCTTGGAAGACGACAATAGTTGTCTCACACAAACTATTATCTTCAAAGGAATTTTCAAGTGATCGAATGATCAATACGAAACATTCTGAGTCTATATCAAATGACTGTCTCGCACAAATCATATAAGATGTTACAAGGCGATTTTCACATGATCATCTTTTGACTTTCATCAAGATTATAAGATGAACTTGGTTAAAGCGAAAGCTTACTAACACACATTTCGAGAAATAAATAATCGAGATAAACTCGGCTTGAAATACCAAATGTGTATTACTGAAGTCTATATAGCAATACGAGTTTTTGTCTCAAATAAGAGATAGAGTAGATAGACTTTTGAGTGATAAATGAGTTCAAGTCTCCACATACCTTTTGTTGATGAAGTTCCACAAGTTCCCTTGAGTAGTCCTTCGTATTCATTCGATGAACGTTGTGAAGTCTAAAGCTCAACTACACTTTGTATCCTAATCTGAAACTTAGCTATAAGTAGACTAGAAATCAAGACTTATAGTTTTGACAACTAAACTTGACAAATAAGCTTGAGATAGCAACGCTTGTGAGTTCGACCGAGCAGTGCTCTAACACAACCTAATTTTATAAATAATAACTAAATACAACCCTAAAAAGGAAAAAATTAACCTGATTGTAACTCAAAAATTATTTACATTGTTTATGGTAGCGGTAAGATTTTATTTAAGGACTATTAACCTTTTTTTTCAACCCTAGTCATAATACTTATTCCATGAATGATCTAACTTTAGATATCTAGGGTATATATGAATCAAAACAAAAATATGTTGTTCATTTACGAAAACAGTCGATGGAAAGAGATAAGTTTAAGCAAGTATGTTTATTTGTATAATTCCGAAGTACACTTGTGGCTCCATGGAGGATGGGAATGATTGGCTTTCTTGGACGGTCTTGATAAATTTTATCTTATTGGTTTTCATTAGTCTTAATAAGAATCCCAAATAAAACTCAAAGTGAAGCAATGAGGTAACACATTTTGATGAGTACAATCAATCTTTAAAATTATGGTTAAAATATTAAATGTGATGATTGTTCAGATTGAACTTACAAGCATTGCATACTACCGATAATTAAAAGAGAGTTTCAAATAAAATTTTATAGGGTTAGTTTTCTATAATGTCGATCTAATTTAGGTTCGAGGTTTTAGGACTTGGGAGGCATTTTGATCAATTGATACTTCTGATTGGTTTGTTTGATTGCTTGTGTTTGTTTTTTTGATGAAGAACATAAAATGGATTTCAGAAAAATCCTTGGTGAATTTTCCAAATGAATTTTATTTGATTAAGTTGGTCAAATATTATTCAGGTTGTATATAAAAAAATTGTTAAAATAAGGAATCACATATTTAAAGAGGTTGTACTAAGTCAGGGTATGTTTAACTTGTAAGTTGTATATAGTTGTCTCCTTAAAAAAATACAATAGCGATAAGAAGAGAAAGTCACGTAGAGAAATTAGACATTAACTAAATACAACCCACATTAAACTTTAATACCACATACTTAAAACTGAAATATTGTTGGCTTTCTTGATGTAGGTCAATGAAACTCACCTTTGGCGACTTCCTATTGTTTGCTCTATTTTATTTACCCTTAAATTTAAATAACCCCGAATCTCTGAACTCTTTTTGGTACTCATAATAGATCCAACTTAATAGATCGTAATCTTGATTCCTAACAGGTCTCATGCCTCTTCAGGATTCGAATTGAATAATATATTAACTATAAAAATAAGCTTGAGGTGAACAAAAAAAATCATATATGGTTGACTGTGATCGGTTGTATATCTATGAGAGTAAAAAGAATTAAACGAGAAGGATTTCTACTATACATAGCTATATTTATTTTCTCACACTTAAATTTTGAGTTTTCTAATATCCATTGATGATCTTCCTGATTAATTTTACGAGACTAATAAAAACTTTTTATTTTATTTTTTTCTTTCTTTTTTTTTACTATGAATCACTGATTTTCTAGTCAGTGTGGGTTGTATCTAGTCACTGCCGAAAGTTAATGGCGGTCCATAACTTTTGCTTTTGAAGCTTCAAAAAACTCATTTTCCTCAACAAAAAAAATTGCAAGTGTTTTTGGTAAATAAAGCACTTTGAATTTATTTTACCAAAGTATATAAAATTTTACCTAATATTTGTTTTCAAAGTACTTTTAAGGAAAAAAAACATTACTAAACCAACTCATTATGGAATAAAAGTAGGAGTTTGTTACTCGACATACTTAGTGTCAAGGATATAGTGCCGACATCATGTACAAGTGTATCCAACCACATCAGGAAAGTTAGCAGATAATGTAAACAAGATTAGTAAGATATTAAGGAGATTTATCTTTGTTTCCTAAATTTTGTAAATATGATTTTGTTTATATCCTCCTTTCCATACTTCAATACCAGAAATTCACATTTAACATGAGTTTACTCCTGCGTTATTCATGCTCTAAATGGTAGCCTTGATTTAATATTATTGTAGTAGTTGTCCTTGTATTATTCTATCCATTTTTAGTAAGTGGGTATGCAGTGATATGCATAAAGGTGTAAATCATGTTGCAGATTTTATAACAAAGCATTACTTAACCTCGTAAATGATGAAGAGTGAGATAGAGACACGGGATTAACCTTACAAATAAAGAGGAGTGAGATAGACACATGGAATTAACCTCACAAATGATGACAAATGAGATAGAGTCCATCCTTCTTGGATTCAATAATCTATTCAAGAACATCAAATTCAGTCATTGTTAATTAACTTTAAATAAAGAAATTTCATTCAAAATAGATACTAAAAAATATTTTCATATAAATAGAGTTGTAATTTCATCCGAAGTTTTTGCACTGAACACGGTTGTTGTTTTCTTTTTTCTTGGAATTGGTTGGAGTTACAGGACTAGCTACTCAAGAAAAAAATCTGAGAAACATTGTACTTGGTAAAAATATTACAATCATGAAATAAAGGACTATTGTTACCCTCTGTAGAGGGTAAAGCATAAGATCTACCAATAGCCTTTAGTTTTGGCATGGAATCATGCCTAAGAGGAACATAATCGAATTAGCTAAAGTTACAAAGAAACTCCACATTTTCATCAATCATTGCATAGTTTTTTGTTCAGTCTTGGAAGTTCCACTTCGATCTCAGTTTTTTTACCAGTTGATTGTGTTAGATCTTAATGTTGCGTACTCTCTTCCTCAGTTTATGATGCCATTTGATTGAAGCTAAAGCTCCCAATGTGCTGCTTTCTTCTAGAGAGTCTACCGTTACTTATTATTTTGCTTTTGTTAATTTTTTAGAAAATAAATTGATTTGGTTTCTCTCTGTGTATATAACGATCATAATTTATAAAGTGTTGTGGAGAGACATAACACATTGTGTTCGGGTGAAGATTATCCTCCTAGGAAACAATCTTGGTACTTTTATTGCTACTCATGGTTTGGCGACCAAACAGATTAGTCCATAAGAAAAAAAGTGGTATGAAAAAAGCTCCCAATTTGACAACACTTTTATGCCACCGTAGCTACAAACAACGTCTTGGTGATACCGACAATCGATATATTGCAAAAAAAAAGGTAACAAAGCGTCATCTTTACTTTTCTTACTCCTTCATTTTAGTTTATGGCTTGTATTTATATGTATGTTTGTTTGGTTGTGCTATTTTGTTTATTCAACAACAGATTGAGAAGCATCAGAGGTTTTTACAGATAAAACATATGTCCAACCTACTGGTTCTAAAACCCACAAATACTTTGATATTCAAAAACAATCTTGCAGTATGACTTTTTCTTCCTGCAATGAATCAGAGGTCCATCCTAAAACCTCTTATGTGTGAAGAAATAAAAATGGCAGGACGACTTGGGTAAATGTGATCAAGAAATCCAAAAAACAAAAGGTTATGTCAAATCTATTGATGAACAAGAGCCTTTCGTATCTTTTTGTTGCCACGGTTTCGGAGCTAAGTATGCAAACCCTATTCTTAGTAGCAGGAAATAGAATATTGATATTAGGAAGTTCATGATGTGGAAATCATGAAAGCTATGACGTGGGCATGCAAGAACGACTCTGAACATATCCGAGGCACCATAAAACGTAAGTTTCTTGTTTGCTTTCACTGTTTTTGTGGTGTCTATGGTAGTATGGTGACATCAAATTTATTTTTCTTATTTTTTTTAAACAGTTATACTTCTCACTTGAAATGGTGTCGAACATTTGTACCATGGGAAGGTCGAGGACTCAATGAAGTCCCAAGATAAATGCGGTTGAAGAAATATACGAATAAATAATTGCACATATTAAGATGCATCTTGGAGAATTAGCAAACTGAATTTCATATTCATATATATGCGAAAGTATACAGGTGTTGTTGTCATTACATTTTGTTGTTGGCTATAACTATATTTTACTGACCCTTGATATATATTGATTAGCAAGATGACAATCATATTAGTATTATAATAAATATTTTCAATGAAAAATCATGAAACCTCAATAGTATAGTAATCTAAATATTAATGTATTTATTATGTGCAGCAGTACTCATTTAATTATATATAATTGTTTAATGTGTTAAAAATATAATAAATATTAAATATATATATGGGAACTGACTTAAATAGTTTTAAGTCTGTTGAAAGCTAAATTTGTTTTTCATAAGTTAATAAGAAGACTTAATTGATAATCAAAGTTACTTAATTGGCATGTTTTAAGCGATATCTAAAACCAATAACAAAATAACCATCCAAACGTTGAAATTTTCAAGTAGAAACAACAAATGTGACATTAAATTCAAAATAAAATGAACTCGATGAATAGAGCCGATATTTTAAATCATATCCCAAATGACATATATGTTTTTTTATTGATTTTTAAATCACTTTTTTCCGACCCAAAATATACATTGAATACACGAAAAATTTGGCAATAGTTATCGCTCGAATATTTCCCCAACATTAAATCAACTCCCAAAAAATTAGGACATAATAATTTTTTAGAAGGCAGTTAATATATTAAAATTTTATTTTGATAATCTCACTTCAGCAAACGCGTGTTATTCATATATCCTACAATGTATTTAACTTTAAAGTATACATGAAAGGTGAAATATTTTCCTTTAGGTGTTTTTGGATGGTCTACTGATTACAAGGGTGTTAAGGAAGTAAATGGACTGAATTTTTGTTTGTTTTTTTTTTTTTTAGGTTTTTGAGATCCTATGATTTTGACATTCCATAGAGGAAAAAAAGTTTACTAGAAAATATGGAGATTTATAATAACTTACCGGACCATAATAGAGGCTCGAAAGAAGCCAATGATAAAATAATAACTAGGTTTTGTGATTTACCATGTGCTTACATGTTTTTGATTGTCTTGTGGAGTTACTTACACTTGATTGAGATTTTTATTTTTAAAATAAAAAGTTTACAATTAAATTTTCTTTTAACATGGCACTGCCGAGGTACCATTATACCAAACTATGACCATTTTGGCTACTTAAGCAAAATCGTACAATAATTAAAATTAATAAGAATTCAAATTTGAGTCTCCACACGTATTTCATGTTGAATTGGTGGAAGATACAAAAAAAAAACCCTGATAATATTCGGATTACAAATAGAGTCGATCCTAAATATTACGATGTTAATCATTGGCCTTTTTATATGGTAAGAAAAAGAAACCTCTGATACAACAAAAACGAAGGGGAACTTATTTTTGTTATTATCTACCGATAAAAAATAAACATTTTCATAAAAATTTACACTATTATTTGTAGCTAAGAATATGATTGTTATAAAGTTAAGTAAAATGTTAAGATATGTAAATTGCGATTTATGACACGAACCGCTTTATATTAATAAGGATAAGAAGATTTGTGATGTATATAATTTGAATTTAATAAGTAATCGTCTTGGTGGATTAAATCTTAGTATAGCATTTATGAAGTCGTGGGTTCGTGACTTGCCTAGTATTCGAAAAGAAGAGATTAGTTAATAGACCATCTACTTTTTTATTCGTAAAACTGTATGGACCATCTTTGTACAATCTGTATGTTCGGAAACGAAATTTGTAGTCAAGATTATAAAATAAATAATTTAATTGAGTTGATCAATTAAGATACTAATTTACAAGGTCAACCTAGGATGTACTGAACCTTCAAGATCTTAATTCAATCAAAAATATATATTCTAAGTTCTGAATTCAACAAGAACAAGTCTTTTTAGATATTTACTATCAGATTAACTATTATATGTGAAAATTATATAAACAAAACAATACAATATGGAAAAGGAATAACGTAATACACCGGAAATATAAGAAAGTAACCTTTGGATAGAAAAGAAATATAAGCAGCATTGTGGACACAGGTTATGTAACTATCTTTCTTTCAAAATAAGTGAAATTATGCTTCATGAGTCCCAAGTGAAGTCTCTAAAAGTTGAACCTCAAATCTCGAAGATCCTTAGGTTTGGAAGACAACTTCAAAAAAAAGATACGCATAAATAAAAGGATTGAGTTTTACGTATTGATGTTGTCTCCAATTTATAGTGATCTATCAAGGATGGGATGATTAGAATGTAAGAAATGAATTTCTTGCAACCCTAGTTCTCGATTGCAAAACCAAAGTCGTTTTCTAAAATTATTTCATTAGGAACGACTAGGCTTACAGTGAGGTTCTTTTCATGAAATTTATTCTAAGTAAATTCTTTGAAGAATCACTACCAAAGATAACTTCAAACTTTCATGAAAAGAACTAGACTCTGATTATAAGAAATATCTACAAATTAGCGGAATCCAAAGAAGAATGAATAAGCCCAAAGACATAAACAGTATGGGTTCGGCTCATTAAGCTTTTAGGTCCACGAACTCACGGTTGAGTCTTTGAAGGAATAATGGAGAAATTTACCTTATTATCTTTATAGGTTCGTGACCTCAAATAGGTATGTTCACAAAGTCAATTGTAAATAAAGTTCAAGGAACATCAAAACTTGTAAGGTTCATGAACTCACTATAATAGGTTCGCTAACTCAAAGTGCGAATAGGATTGCTTGATAATATATAGTTTAATCTGTTGGATTAGCTTCTTCTTGTCTAGGAACAACATTGTTATTTAAGATAACTATATTATATGCTTTGACATGGTCGAAATCTATTCTAGGTCTTAGAAATGCTGGTGGTGATTCTTACGAAATTACATAGTTCATAGATGTTCTTCTTTTCTTTACCAGTAGATCTGTTGCACCATTTTATTTTGTGTCTGTGAACTGAAAACCCCAAAAAGAGACTAAATTGTCTACCAAAATCCTTGCTTAATTTAAAGATTGTTACACTTCTCCAATAGATTATATTTGTTTTTCCCTTGTAGATACGCAATTGTACATAAGTTATCCCCTTTAATTCAATGACCAGATTAGAAATATTTATTTGTATGGCCCATCAGACTGCCTGTAGCAGAGCTACAACTTCCGTTTCTTCTGTTGATGAACTTTTGAAACTTCTCATTATCATCTCCTTTGTACGTTCTTGTGCAATTTCGTAAAACAATTCCGAATCCTGCATTAGTAATTGCATAAATCCAAGAAGCATCGGTGTTATAATATAAGGGAATCTCCAAATTATATCCTTTTAACTATTTTATGATGAGTCTTCTGTATCAGATTGGTCATATGAGGGTGTCAATAAGCATAATGATTCTCAATAGTCATGGCCAGTTGAGCATGAGATCTCTGCTTATCTTTAAAAATCCTGAGGCATCTCTCTTTTCATACGAACCAACATTTTGTGGATGCCAAAGCCATGGAAATAGAGTTCCTATTTCCTTCTTTCCATTCATTATGACGAGTTAAGAAAGAATTATCATTTATAGAGTTTGAGCTAAGAGTTATTTCTTGAGCCATATGAGGAAGCTTCCATAGTTCTTTCGCATAGGCACAATCAAAGAACATATGTTATGTTGTTTCAACAAAAGCTTGAAAAAACACGAATGTCATTTGAACACTTAGGATTGGTCCCTGGTTAAGTTTAGTTGGCAATGCATCTTGGAGACATTTCCAGATAAACAATTTGACTCTTTGAGAAGTATCCATGTTCCATAATGTTTTCTAGAACTTTTTTGTTTCTGGAGAGACAACGGAAGAAGATTTTTGCAATTTTGCGTATAAAGATTTCACAAAGAATTCTCAATTTATCAGGTTGGCAAGGTACTCTACTTCCATCTTCAGGTATAAACATCCTATTTAGCTTAAGTTTACCGTTGAGGGTATGGCTGTCAAAGGAATCTATCGAAATGGTAACTGGCTTAGTTGGTACCGTTACCGATAATTTTTACTGGAATTTCGATAGCGATAATTTTCGGCGGAATTCTCAAAATCCTACTCGATACCGTTTTGTTAAGGTTATCGAATACCGGTAAAATTACCGATAAATATCGTTATCTGACAGAGTTCTACATAACTTGTTTTTCATACCCATATTCAGTTCAAAAAAGAAGTTTTCGCTTCAAAATCCATGCCAAACACAAAGTAAACACATACAAATGTTCAAAATTTTCTTAGTTACATGTTCTTGCAAAAACCACAAAGATATTCAAAAGTGATTGCATTACCGATAAATACTGTTATTGATATCGGTAGTTAATTAACCGGTATGTGCCTCAATCGATACTGTTTTATTAAGACAATAATTACCGATAAAATTCTGTTACCCATTTTCGATTACCGTTAAATTACATATGGGAACTCAGATTATCAGTAACCCATTCACAGCCCTAGTCAAGGGAAACTATTGGCCTTCTTTAGGAATTAGGGCCCTTGACCAAAAACAAAAAACCGGGTCTTGTAAACTGGCACGCATTCGGGTCGGATTTCTGCGTAGTTTAGCTACAAGTGTATACGTTAGCCACTAACGTGCGCAAATATCTTGTTTTTCTTTTTCAAAGTTATCCATTTGATAATTGTAAGTTGAAACAAACCGTTTATCTTCTCCCGCTAAATACATTAATGGAGTGAACCATGAAAGACTCACGAAAATCTGTTGCAGAAGAAATGGTTTCTGGGTTTTACCATTTCTTTCTAGTTGAGTAAGTTCTTGAGCTGAATTCTATACCTTTCATTTTATTTTAGTTTGATAAAAATGCTGTTTTTATGTTGAAATGAAGTGAAATTTTACTCTGAAAAATGCTAAGAACTCTAGTATATGTTCTTAATGAGCACTTCTATTGTATTATGTGAGAATTTTACATTATTTAATACCAGCAAAAGATTGCATCTTTACAACATTAGTAGTACAAACCCTAGCTCTTTGATCTCTTCTTCTATGGTGTCATCATCATTAATTGGAAGAAGAACGAAAAGAAATTGTATGTTTATTACAAAAGCTAAGAATGATGAAAAATGGGGTTCAAAAAAGAAAAGACCATGGTGGAAGAAATTCTTTTTGGATGAAGATGCTAATTGGCTTGGTTTAGAAGAGAAAGATTTACTTGAAGAAGAAGTAGAATTAGAATTCCCCACTGGTGATGAAAAATTATCCGAGGAAGAGAAGTTCGAAGCGTGGAAGAGGAGAGCGGAGGCAATTACGGAATTACGCGAAGCACAAGAGGATATGAAAAATGTGGAGAATAGAATGTGGGAAGATTGGCTTGTTGAAGATGGGCCGGATTCTCAAGTTTATGGTGGAGACTGGAGTGATATTATTGAGAATAGTGTAAATGAGGTTCGTGCTGATCCGAGTGAAATGATGCCTGAAAGAGGCTTAGTTAAAACTGTAAAGGATTTAGTTTTCGGCATGGAAGAAGATGATTTATTATATGAAGATCGAGTATTTCAGTATGCCTCGTCAAATTCTGTAAGTATTATGACGTGCTGTGCTACGTAATTACATCACGAGACTTTATTTCAATTGTGCGTTAAAATTCAATATGGTAAACCTCATGTGTTAACATTGTTACTTCCAGGCTAAATTCTTGGCAGTGTTGGTGTTAATACCTTGGGCTTTGGACTTTGTTGTGCATGACTTTGTTCTCATGCCATTTTTGGACAGGTAATCTCTTGGACATGTTGCTTTGCATTTCCATCTAATGGGATTCTTCATAGATCATTCATTTCTAATTCTATGTGTTGAATTGGTTTCACAGCCTTCAACATATGCATCTTCACCACCCTTAAATGTTCTTTTTTGTGATTGTTATATACGTATGATTTAGTAGTAAAAAGAGAAGAAATGCTCTACATAACCTATTACAAATTGAACAGATATGTGAAGACTGTACCACTTGCAGCCGAGTTTTTTGATGTGCGGAGACCGCAAAAACTTCAAATGGTGAAGGAATTGAAAATTGAGAGATCAAGTTATAGGCTTGAAGCGGAGATTGGTAAATCACCTCCTCTTGCCGATGATGAGGTTTGGTTGCAGTTGCGGCCTAAAGCGTAAGTTGATTCTTTCGTCTTAATTGTTTAAAATCTCATCTTTAGGCAATATTTTTCATCCAAAACTTCTATGTGTTTCTGACCGCCTTATAAAACTTAAGAATGATGTTAGAAAAGGTTCTAGGCTGAAACTCTACTGAGAACAACTTTTAAATGTGTACTTATTTGGTATTATTGCTTCCTTTTGGCCACTCTTCAGGTTAGAGTTAAGAGATGAATGGAGATTAGAAAACCGGAGAGCATTTGCAAATATATGGTCAGATATGGTATTCGGGGTTGCGCTTTTTATGCTTTTATACTTCAATCAAAGCAAAGTGAGAAATTACTCAGTTCTCTTATTTTTCCTTTTTCTGTCTCCTTTTGGTTGATGTATAAATCAACTTGGGAAAAGTTATCCGATATTTCTGGACTAAAACTAGATCAAAACTTGTCTTTTTTAGAATCAAGTCAATAAACTGTCTCAGTTTGCCTCAGGCATGACCAGATATCTTTGTAATTAACTTTTTCCTTTTTCACTTGTGTAGGTGGCTTTGCTAAAATTTACAGGGTACAAACTAATAAATAATATTTCAGATACCGGAAAGGCATTCCTTATTATTCTTATTACTGATATATTTTTGGGGTAAGTTATTGTTCTTTGGTACTGCTTATACTACTTTCTAAAACGTAATGAGTATGGCATACAAGCTAGTTTTACTCATATGCTAGTTGTGCTAATTTGGTTTCGAGACGTTATAATTCAAGGAAAACTAAATGCTTGTGTTATTTCCACTATTTTTATGCTGATGAGTGTTGTCTGTATATGCTTGTGTCATGTGTGTAACTGAATATAAGTTATCTAGATGGCTCTGTAGGTCCGAGTCTGGGATGACGTTCAATTTACATCATCAAAATATAGCTACATTCGTAGGAAATATCTAGGTCAAAGTAAACCGAATTCTGCAATTTTCCAATTTTTCATGCATATATTTGGTGTTTGGATTATCTCCGCAATGAGAAAATCATTTTGTACAATATATAGGCCTCGTATCCTGATATCCATATGTTGCTGAGTCCCTAATATTGATGAAATGGTTAATGATATCCCGCAACAGCCATGATGTAAGCTCCATAACATTTGAACTCTATACTGGTCCGGTGGGCAGGATTTATAACTGCTAACTTTAAGTATTGTGGCCTTTTGAGTTCCATTCATCCATTGTTTTACTCGTAGTAATTTAGTCTACTACAAATGACAAATACTTATGTCTCTACTTTTTCTTTATCGGTGACATTGCAGTTATCATTCTGAATCTGGTTGGCAGACTTTGTTAGAAGTACTGGTCGATCATTATGGGCTTGAGGTGGATCAATCTGCTATAGTCCTTTTCGTCTGCCTCGTTCCAGTTGTTATTGATGCGTGCGTGAAACTTTGGGTATGTCTTACAACTTCAAATACTTCAGTTACGTTACTTGTCTTGTTAGCAATCAGTTGGATGGTTATATACTTTAAACATCAGAGGATCGACACAGCTGGAACATCCAGGATTAATGATGCTACTCATCTTTCACTAGCAACGTATTTTTTTCGTAGTAGAACTGTTTAAGGCCGGCCGTCTTGGTATGAATACTTGTGTGCTAAGAGTTCTTTGGTTAGTTATCCACCCAAATCACTTTACATGGTAATTACCATGTTTGTATTATTGTGACACGCATTTCCGACGTGTCCATTACTTTCTCCGTAAACTCTGAATCTCAAAAACCGTCTTTAGTGATGCATGTTATCCATTTATCAGAAACTTGTTTTCTTACTTGTGTGTTTTGTGGTACAGTTATTCAAGTTCCTTCCAAGACTATCTCCAAAGGTGTCCAACATTTTCCGGGAAATGACACGTCATTAGAGCTCACATGTTTGGGTTTATTCTCACCACATTCCAGAAATCACCAGAACAGGTTACTGTACTATCAATCTCCAGCTTGGTGAAATGGAGAGACTCGAACAATTCTTTGCAGGTATATCTGCAGTATCATTGAAACTGTAAAGTCTATGTATTGCCTATAAGGTCGAAAATTAAACCTTTCTTTTACAAATTACCAATAAAAAAATCACAAGATTGTCCATTTTTACAACTATACTTGTCGCATATTTACCTGGTAATCTACTGCATTACAGTATATATTTGATACGAAACGTTTCGAGCATTAACAAGTTGGGCCTGCGAAGCTCAATAGCAGGACATGTCATTCCTTCTTAACAGTTAAAGCATTTTCACATGCTGGTTCTTTGGTGTAAACTAAAATTGCGCAGGAAAATCTTTAGAAAAAAAAAACTAAAAGCAGATTAACACTGCGACTCGGGCAATCCTTAAATGTCATAAAACCTTTAAAATGTCATATGAAATCTGAAATGTCTTCCCCTGGTGTTTGATCAAGTTGCCAAACTCAGTCTTAAAATAATGCAACTAGTGCATCTGAATGCGTATCTCTCCACATGGAAGATCTCACCACCTGGGTTTAATCATGGGCAGGATCCTTTTCTCACTATCTGAACTATAAATAGGTATAATTTTAAGGTATATCAGACACTTTAATATAATTATTCTATTAATCATTTTATCAGTACTTATAAATAAATATTCTCAATTAATTGAACTTAATTACCAAGCAATGGATCCACTTAATCCTTGACTTTCATTGGAAGAAACAATTAATTAAAAGAGATTAAATTTAATCCAACTTGTTTGATCAATTAATTAAGAATATCTGTAAAGATGTTTAGAATACTAGGAATCCTTTGTTCCCTTTGTTATTGTTTAATGCAACTAGCAAATCCTTTGTTTTAGTTTAATGCAACTGGGAGATTTGCCAACATTTGTTTATCACTTTTGTTTAATGCGAACCCAAGGTGTACTTGTTAAGGTTTGAAGGTATCGGTACTTGTTGTCCAAAGGTGTCTAGCCAGATCTCACTGTGCTCCATCCTTTTTTCAAGAAAAGAGAGGATCAACCAACTCTTTAAGCTTTCCACATACTACGTGACCTTTTTAGTCCATGAGTCGTCGTTCTTGTCACAAACCAAGAAAAAGCTTTGGGAACCAAAACCAAATCAGCTAAACTAAAATACAGTTTAATTATGTTTAGGTGATTTGGTTCTAACATTAATTAGGAAAATGATAGAGCTGATCCGCACGTTGATTAGATGGTACTCAAATTATTAAATTTATACTCCCTACGTCCCAATTTAGATGAGTGTTTTTCTGCAGACTTATCAATGCCTTTAGAACCAAAACTAAAGTACAATTTGATTATTTATTTACTTTCTTTTTTATAAGCAAAAGAAAGAAAATGATCTTTTAAATTAATACTGTCACGATTTGTCTACGACAGAAATAACCATGAATTTATATGGACTGATACCAACTCCATTAGGGACTGGTACTATTCCATTGATCCAATGATCAGGATCGTTAGGATCTTTTTGTCCTATATGAAATGATATCAACCCTAGGAACAACAGAGATGATATTAGTCCGTATAAATCATGGAAATAACCGGGGTAAACTTACTTAGGGTTACAATCCTAAAATACGCACCACCCAGATGAAAAGGGCGCGTGGGTCTCATGTCAAGCAATTGGGTCCATCATCGTCATAATATCGTGTTAATCGTGGCCTAAAATTAATTATGTCCTTCACCATTGACAATAACGTATCATCAGTCATTCTCTAAAAAAATGTACTGTCTGATGTTATGTTTGATCAGAAAAATGTGATTCTAAATAGGAACCAGGAAGATATAAGCAATATACGGAGGTCCTATAATTTATCAGGCGATCTGTTAAAGAGATATACTTGTCGGCGTTTTTGATAAACATGAAAGAGGAGGATCCATGGACACTCTTAGATAGATAAGGTCAGATAAGATTTGTGTCATTTTCTCCGCAAAATTCAAATGACAATGAATTTAAGTGTAATATTTTGATGATATGTTCCTCTTATAAGACTTTACATTCCTACAACAACAAAAAAATGAACGCAATTCGAGATGTATAAAACGACCATCTACCCCTTTGAATATCAGTCGTTCAATTACATTCCTACAAAAAATGAACACAATTCGAGATGTATAAAACGACCATCTACCCCCTTTGAATATCAGTCGTTCAAATTTAACGGTTGAATTAAGATTGATAGATGGTGAGGTTCGCTATCTAGAATTTCGTTCATTTTTTGTAGGAATGTAGAGTCTTATAAGAGGAACATATCATCAAAATATTACACTTAAATTCATTATCGTTTGGGTTTCGCGGAGAAAATGGCGCAAATCTTGTCTGACATTGTCCATCTAAGAGTGTGCATGGATCCTCCCTCAACATGAAATGGTGGTTCATGGATATACCACGAAAAACATAGACCGGTTTAAAACTGTTCTTAAAACGGTTTGTGCAGTGTGCATGTCGTACGGAGTCTAGTGGGAGTTTTCTTCTTTTGCAGTTATTCTAGTGTGGTGCGGCTACGATGTGGTCGGGCCACATACTTTCCTTTTACTTTCTTAACACGTATTGGTAACTGTTACTTTCTTTTTTTCTCTAAGATTGCGTTTGGCATGGAAGGATTTTGAATTCTAGGGAGTTCCAACTACCTAAAAATGAATTTCATCCTTCTAAATTCATGTGTTTGGCATGATTATGGATGAAATTGATAATTGAAACGTCAAAATGGTCGATGGGCGGAGTTGGAAGGATGGAGTTCCAACTTCCATGGTGTGGGGTGGGGGGATGGAGTTTCAATTTCCATTGGATGATGGAGTTTCAACTACCTTGAATTGTAATTCTATTGATGCCAAACACCTAGAAAATGAACTCCATCCTTGGCTTCTTCCGTTGTCTGAACTCCACCCTCAACTCCCTCCGTGCCAAATTAGAAAGCAATGTATCATAAGAAGAATGTTTGGTTGCTATGAAGAAGCTTGGACAATTAAAAGCACTAGGTCCAGATGGGTTTCAATCAGTTTTTATGTTTTTTGTTGGGATTTCTAAAGAATGATATAATGACAGTTTTCAAGGAGTTGTAGTAGGAAAATTTCTTGGATTGGAGACTCAAGAACACTTTTATTGCTTTGATTCAAAAAAAAAAAAAAAGACTCAATTGAAAAAATAAAAGATCTAAGACCAATTAGCTTGGTGCATGGAGTTTACAAAATAGTTTCAAAATTTTTGGCTGGTAGGTATAAAGCTGCACTTCCAGATGTTATTTCCTCTCATCAAAAAGAGACAAATTTTGGATGGTGTTTTAGTTGCTAATGAGTTAATTTATTCTAGAGAAAGAAGTGGTAAAGCAATTATTTTGATGAAGGTTTACTTCGTAAAAGCTTTTGATCATGTTAATTGGGATTTTATTAATGAAATTCTTGGTCTTATGGGCTTTGGTGATAAGCGGAGAAAATTGGTGAGATGTTGTGTTCAGTTTGTCAAATTATCAATTCTTGTGAATGGCTCAGCTACAGGTTTTTTTATTTCTAAGAAGGGTATTAGATAAGGAGACCCTTTGTCCCCTTTTCTTTTGTTGTTAGTGGGAGAAGCTCTCTCTTTCATGATTCAAAAATCTCAACAAGAGGGTCTTATTTCTGGTTTTTAAGCTGTTATTGGAGGAAAAGTTATTAGTCATATGTAATTTGCAGATGATACTCTCATTTTTCTTTATGCTGACATTGATCAAGTAAAAAATTGAGACATTTCTCTTATCTTTTGAACAAATTACATGTCTTAAAATAAACTTTCTAAAAGGTCAGATTTTTGGTGTAGCTTTTTATGGTGATCTCAGTCAATTCTCATCTCTTTTGGGTTGTTATTCTGGAATCTTACCAACAACGTACTTGGGATTTTCTCTTGGTGATAGAAGTGGTGGAGTGGCAAGGTGGGATAAAGTGATGGATAGTTTCACAAGGAGGCTACCAGGTTGGTAAAGGACTGTACTTAACAGAGCAGGTAAGATGACTCTTATTAATAGTGTCTTACCCAACTTACCAGTTTATTACATGTACTTATTTGGCATGCCTACTTCAGTGGGAAAAAAAACTAGAAAGTATCGTGAGAAACTTCTTATATAATGACAAAAAAAAAGGAAATAAGAAACTTCACTTGGTTAAATGGTAAACTCTTAACAAAAGAAATTATTTTGGAGGTTTGGGTATCAAAAGTTTACAAAAAAATGAATAAGGCTTTGTTAACTAAATGACTTTGGAGATTTTCCACAGAGAAAGATGTTCTTTAGAGAGAGTTAGTGTTGGAGAAATACGGTGTTGAGCTTCTAGATTGATTTTCCAAGATTCCAAAATTGCTTATGGTAAATCTGTTTGTAAAGGAATTAGGAACTGCAATTCTGTTTTCAATAGTCACATAAGGTTTAAAGTGAAATATGGTAGTAGTGTCAGATTTTGGCTTGATAAATGACTTTTTGATATTCCATTAAGTTTAAAGTATCCAAATGTGTTTGCAATTTCTGGATCTAAAGACAAAACTATGGCTGAAAACTTCATTATGAATGAGCAGAGGTGGAGTATTTTACTTCCGAGAAGAATAAATGATGTGGTTAGAAATGATTTTGCTGACCTGCAGAAAAACCTCACTCAAGTTTCAGTTAGTAGTGATGCAACAGATGGAATAGAATGGATCATTGAGAAAAAAAAGGGTTTATTTTCAGTTAAGTCTATTTATGATTCTCTCTCTCAAGAGCCTTTGGATCAGGATTCTAGCTACATTTTCAAATACATATGGAGTCATAAGTGAAAAAACGGGGGTCTAACAACCACACCCAATATTTCGTTTAGGCAATCTGTATGGACTAACTCCAATATAATTTCAAGAGAATCAACTAGACAGTCAGACTCAATCAAGGAAAATATATCTAAGAGTTATATCTCAATTTCTCAAAACAATCTGTAATCGAACAAATAGAAATCTGTGAACCGGATTAATAAGAGAAATAACTTGGATGGTACGGAAGACCAATATCCAAGCGTCAATCAATTTCAAGCAACAACCAAAGGTTGGATTAACCAATTGATTGAACTACGCACAACCTGTGATATTTCAATTATATAAAATATAATGCCGAAAAGAAATAACACAGACACCGGAAATTTTGTTGACGAGGAAACCGCAAATGCATAAAAACCTTGGGACCTAGTCCAGATGTGAACACCACACTGTGTTAAGCCGCTACAGACTCTAGCCTAAAACAAGTTAACTACGGACTGGAATGTAGTTGAGCCCTAACCAATCTCCAACTGATTAAGGTACAGTCGCGTTCCTTACGCCTCTGTATCCCAACAAGACTCTACGCACTTGATTCCCTTAGCTGATCTCAGCCACAAGCAAGAGTTGCTACGAACCACAGTTGAAGACTTGATAATCAAATATGTCTCACACAGAAAAGTCTGTTGAATAGATAAATTTGTCTCCCACAGAAATACCTACGAGTTTTTGTTCCGACTTTTGATAACTTAAGGTGAAGAGGAACCAATTGATATACCCGACTTATATTCCCGAAGAACAACCTAGTAATTTCAATCACCTCACAATGATCTTAATCGTATAGTAGCGAAACAAGATATTGTGGAATCGCAAAGAATGAGACGAAGAGCTTTGTGACTACTTTTTACCTTACCTATCGGAGATTAAATCTCGAGCAAATCTTAGAGAAGATATTACTCAATACGATAGAACAAAATAATATCAAAACACGCAACTACAGAGAAAATAGTTGGGTCTGGCTTCAGAATCCCAATGAAGTCTTTAAGTCGTTAACTTATAATGGTTTTAGGAAAAATCTAGGTTAAATGAGAATCGACTCTAGTCGCAACTAGTATCATACATGAGGTGTGAGGATTAGGTTTCCCAGTTGCTAGAGTTCTCCCTTATATAGTCTTAAAATCAGGGTTTGTAATCAATGTTACCCAAAGCATTCAATATTCGTTGTTAGATAAAAACCTGATTAGAGTCAAGATAATATCTTTCAACCGTTAGATTGACTTGGCTTGTATACACAAATGAAATGTGCCTTCATTTAGATATGGATAACCGTACCTAAACGTGTACACTTGGTTGGCTCAACAATATTTAACCGAAGTTAGCCATATAAACACTTTCATATCAACCTTGTTCATCTTTATCACAAGTTCAAGTGACTCAAATGAAACTAGTTATAGAGTTGTTCAATTGTATATATTCTCATAGAAGTATACAAGACATGATTGAAGCAAAGTCGGTTTGATTTACTCGAATCGATTCATCAAAATTATAGCAACGGTTCGCAAAGATTGCATTCCTTATTATAGAAACGTATCCGTTCATGAATATGTAAACATACATAACCGATTTTAGAACTTAAACCACTCAGGTATGCAAAGAGGTACACATACCTGAGTTCCCGGACTTGGTATTATTCGTCGGTATGCAAACAGGTATGCATATTGTCGTTCATGACCGAACTCAGTTGAATCAGTACGCATATGGGTATGCATACTATAGTATCCGAACTTCAACTATTGAATCAGTACATATACGGGTATGCATACTAAATTCCTGGACTTGGAATACAATGCAACAGTTAGCATATAAGTATGCATATTGTGCTATATACAATCAAAGTTTAATTGTTCTAAACTCCAATTTCAATCGTTGAAGCATTCTTGGAAGACGAGAATAGATGTATCACACAAACTATTAGCGTCAAAACAATTTTTCAAGTGATCGAATGATCAATATGAAACATTCTGAATCTACATCAAATGACTGTCTCACACAAATCATGTAAGATGTTACCAGGCGATTTTCACATGATCATCTTTTGACATTCGTCAAGAATAAAATATGAACTTGGTTAAAGCTAAAGCTTATCAACACATATTTCGAAAAATATGTAAGCGAGTTAAACTCAGCTCGAAATATCAAATGTGTATAATGTAAAGTCTATATAGTTGTACGAATTTTGTCTCAATAGGAGATAGAATAGAAATAGACTTATGAGTGATAGATGAGTTCAAGTCTCCACATACCTTTTGTTGATGAAGTTCCACAAGCTCCCCTTAGTAGTTCTTCGTATTCAATCGATGAACGTCGTGAAGTCTAAAGCTTATCTACACATTCTATCCTAATATGAGACATAGCTATAAGTAAACTAGAAATCAAGACTTATAGTTTTGACAAATAAACTTGACAAACAAGCTTGAAATAGAAACGCTTGCGAGTTCGACCAAATAGTGCTCTAACAATCTCTCCCTTTGTCAATTTTAGTGATAAAACTATTAATACACATGGATTACAAAATAAATAAACTTTGTAGCTTCTCATACAAATGCTTGATTTCCTTGGTTCTTCAACATTACTCAAAATCTTCGTCACTTCCAAGTACTCCAGTGATTCTGAACGTGTTCAACTCAGCATCATAGTTGCTAAAGATCTGTAACCATAACAATATATAAAAACATGATGTTTTTGTATTTTTATACAGTGTCATAATGTTATTATACAACAACAAATTTCAATTGTATCATAACTTTTACAATAATACTACGGTGATATGTATCACTCCCCCTTAGTCAACACTTCATCTCATAATGAAAACCACTCCCCTTATATAATAATCTGTAAACTATATGTATTTGTAGTATGAACTACACAATAATTCTCCCCCTTTTTGTCAATATAAATTGTCAAAGGTATGAAAACTAGCGGGATCATAATGAAATTCTCATAGAGATACTTCATGACTAAAATAGAACATATCAACTTTTTTTCCATGATTTCACATAGCCGAAACTTAGTGTATTCATCAAGGAGTTTTTAAAGATACAAGAAAACTCCTACAATATTCCACAGCCGCACTCCCGACAAAGATTTGGAAATTAAGCACAAGTTCAATTAAGAACTCTCCCCCATAAAATGTCATTCCCGAAAGAACAACAAGAGCGACCTTACTTTTACAAGAAAGGAAGGATTTTTTTTGGACATTAACAAATCATATGAAACATGAATTTGTATCCAGAAAACTCAATTAAATTAACCACGAAGGAACCTCAATGATTAATAATCGGAAATTCTCAGCATAAGTAAACTGACGGAGCTGCACAATACTTTCACATAGAAGTGGATCAGGGAAACATCAATACTGCGGAATATACAAAAATTCATTCTATTTTTCATCAATATTTGCATAATGATACCATAGTCTTAATCTTTGCAATTCAAAAGTTCATTCTATTGTTCATCACTATTTGCATAATGACATAATAGACTTAACTTTTTACATATATGGGACAATCATAGTTCACGGACGCAAACACACATATCCCATAACATTATTTGTAATATATAAAACCAATAAAGATTAATACTGCAAATTCATCTTCCAAATGAACTTTAGAATTTAAAAAAAAAAAATCTTAAAACATTGCAAGATGAAAATCGTTGGAAATAGCTATGTGTAATCACAATATGTGTTATTCCAAGCCCTGGTTATTCTTCTTAAAACACAAGAATAAATTCTCATAAGAAGTTTCCTAGACATTAAGAAAATCAAGTTTCTTTGATAAATTCGTAGCTTTTAAAAGGTCCATCATAAAAGGTATCACTGATATCCTTGATTCTTTTGACCGTAGAGACTCCATGTTCATGTGTTAGAACATTAACTTTTCGATCAACAATGCGGGAAAGATACCTAGCTTTGACACAGTCCACGATGAGTTTCTTCTGATTTCGAATCAAGATCTTTTGATTTTCAAGGATTTTGGTTAGATTATCAATGAGATGATTTATTTGCAGTTGGAGATTTGCAAATTCGACCCTAGAGTCATTATGAAGAAAAATTAAATCCTTGACAGATTCACCAATCCAGGAGTTGTACTCTTTCCTTGCAATCATCTTTTTCAAGACAAGTTCTTGAACTGAATCACATCCTTTAATGTCTTCTTCCATCTCAAGAATCACCACTTCCTGAGGTCTTGAGGAGTTCTCAATTTTTTTTAATTTTTTTATATTAGGTAAGAAAAAATAATATAAAATATATATATATATATATATATATATATATATATATATATATATATATATATATATATATGTTTACGAACAAGAGAAGGACACCCTTGTTATGGAAACCCTAAAGCTCCCAAGAGAGACATGGATGTTC
>NC_039360.1:221345672-221377189 GCF_003573695.1 Papaver somniferum
TCCTGAGGTCTTGAGGAGTTCTCAATTTTTTTTAATTTTTTTATATTAGGTAAGAAAAAATAATATAAAATATATATATATATATATATATATATATATATATATATATATATATATATATATATATGTTTACGAACAAGAGAAGGACACCCTTGTTATGGAAACCCTAAAGCTCCCAAGAGAGACATGGATGTTCGTGGAATTGTTAAGAAGGTTTAATAGATCAAAAGGTATCCAACAATAAGGAAATACTCTCTGTTTTCAGGTATCTTTTACCTTCAAAGCTCAATAATTAAAAGATTTAATCAGAGCATAAGAAAAGGATACACTAGTTACTAGGAGTCAAGACATGACTCAACATTCAACTCTCAAGTTAAATCAAACACAAGACAGATGGCAACCTACAGTAGACTTGAGCATCTCGCAATTGTCATCCTTGCAACTCTTAAGTTAGATACAAGGATGAAATTACCTCGACCTAGGTAGCAAAGTGAGATGTAATCCCACCATAAACATTGAGAGATGAGTTGTAAATACCATCTAAATGTTTGAGTCTAGTATTCCTTTCCTTCCTTCGGTTGTTTCTTATCCCAGAGGCATAAGACATAAACCTTTTTGAGTATCCATCAGAAGGATTTTTCTGAGGACAAAATCTATAGGACCTCTATAGATTGGTTCCAGAGGGTCGGGATTTAGAGAAATCCATTTCCTAGACTTAGGTCTACCAGACTTATTCTCATTAGCACTAGAAATGTGTACATTTATAGAGCAAGAATTAGCACCATTAAAACGGACACAATTCCTGTAGAGATTTCTAGAAGAGTGATTTTGGAAACCTTGTGCATGAGAATTCTGGTTTTCTGTAGGAATGTAATCCATTGTAGATGTCGACATACAATTCACCCTGTCAACAGCAAAAAGAAGTAGATTTTGAAGATCAGAAATCCGTTTCTTTCTAGCAAAACAATATGAATCATAATTATTTATTTTCCTGTAGAATGAACAAGTTCGTGCAAGAGAGACATCGAAAGGAACCTGTTCTAAACTCATAGCCCTATTGGAAGACTGTAACTTATGTAAACATTTCTTAGCATATCCTTCCTTAGGAGTAATTTTCTTCATGTATTATAATCCCTTGTGAGAACTAGAAAACAACATAGAAGAATATTTGCTCATTAAGACAGAGTTTTTCCTTTTCAAGGACTTGCACTATTCCTGGGCTAGGAGAAGAGATGCGACCAGTTTTTCTTTTTCATCATGAATGCTATTCAGATCTGATGAATGAGTCTTAATCAAACGTTTTTATCTAATTAAATCTTCTTTAACAATATCTTCAAGAACACTAATTTTTTCACGCTGTAGGGTAGTTTCTTGAACAAGGTTTTCGATATTGTTAGAGAAAGACTCAACAATACTGTAGAGTTCCCGTTATCGACCAAGAGTCTTCTCGAGTTCATCAATGATCTAAGCATGTTTTTCTTCAAGAGGCTTTATTTTAGAATCTTGAAAACCAATAATCTCAGAATATTTTTTTAATTTTCTGGTGAGTTCCATTTCAGCTTCTGACACAGTGTCAACTGTCTCATCATGGCGAATGTTATCAGAATCTGATAGCAAAAATTTTCTACCTCAGGATTCGGAAGAATCATCTAAGGAGTTATCCTTTGAGGTAAGCCCAAGAAATTTGGCGTAATCAAAAACTTTAGAAGACATTTTTATGTGCGTAAGAATGAGACAATCTATCCAAAAAAACCAGATTGCTACAAACACAGACTTATGAGGTCTTGAACGTGTCTGCCTGCTCTGATACCAATTGAAAAAGCGGGGGTCTAACAACCATACCCAATATTTCGTTTAGGCAATCTGTATGGACTAACTCCAATATAATTCCGAGAGAATCAACTAGACAATCAGACTCAATCAAGGAAAATATATCCAAGAGTTATATCTCAATTTCTCAAACCAATTTGCAATCGAACAGATAGAAATCTGTGAGCCGGATTAATAAGAGAACTAACATGGATGATACCAAAGACCAATATTGCTACATCATAGCTCGGTTGAACCCACCAAACGTTGGTATGTCAAGTTTGGTTGTCATATTTTAGTGAACCAAAACTCAATTAAAGAGTCGCTTAATTATTTACTAGAGACAACTTTGTATAGGTTAGGATAGAAAGATTAGGATAATGAGACATACAAGTACTACTCGAAGACTTGAAGAATGTGAAGAAGTAACAAGCTACATCGACGACATCATCCTTCCTCTTGAGGTTAGTAATATTTTGACTTGAATTGTTTCGTTCCCAACGTATCTTTCAAGTCGTGCTATATTGAAAACATAACTGTGAAGATGTGAATGATTATACTCTAGTAGACATAGTGTTAAGGGATTACGATACGAAGTATAATGCTTATCTTTTGAACTTCGTATACAAGACATCGACATAATCGTATGAATGTTATTATGATTATGTGTATGGGTATGGGTGAAGATTTCGTACTAGGAAACAATGTTTACATTCGTTTGAAGGAAGTATATTCATGAACTTGTTTTATGAATCGAAAGGGAAATCGCTAGGCTTATTGGTATTGTTATTTATTACATATCTTTGGATTACCAATATGTGTGAGTTAGTAGAGCCGATCATAACTTGTTATGTATCTTGGTAAAACTAGTCACAATGCCTGACTTATGTATTGGTATGAATTTTATTAGTGTAACCAATCCTAATAATCACCTAAGATGGTATGATAGATATTTGTAATTGGTGTGACCGATCCTAGTAATTTGTGTAACTGATCCTAGTAATTGGTGTGACCTATCACAAAAGAATGTAATTGATCCTTGTAATTGGTGTAACCGGTCCTGGTAATTGGTGTAACCGATCCTGGTAACTGGTATGACCGATCACAAGTAATACCATGAGAATATGGTAACCGGTACTGGTAATTGACGTGACCAATTTGGTAGCCGATGTAACCGGTCCCAGTAACCATATTAAGGTAGAACCCATCCTTGTGTTTGGTAGAACCGTAAACCCATGATTAGTGTGTTGATTTGATCAATCACATAGTTCTTGGAAATCAGATGAACCTGTTCTAAACTTGTTTCGAAATGTGGTATAATCGGTTACAAGATTGTAAATATGAAAGAGGATTTACAAAGAAATAAGATGTCGGCATACTTTGAACATGTTCAGTAACTCTTGTCTTTTATTGTTCAAAGATATTCCTTAATAATTCAAGGATATCCTGGACCGAAATAAGTTGAGAATCTTTTAATTAAGGTTGTTAATTTTATATGTTTTTAATTAAAAAAAATTAAAATGCATATCTCTGGAAAATAAAAATTGGTAACGTGCATTTACTAATTGGAGATTTTCTAGTAGGATTTCGGTTAATATTGGACAAAGCATTTCTAGGAATTATAAAAACCGAATTTGGAAATATATTGCATATCTTGAGAATATTTTCGGTTTTGGAAATTCCTTGGTGTCCAAACTTCCTTGGTCTATAAATACCCAAGTTTGCATTTCAAGCGAAATATCCTAAGAGCCAGCAAAACTACCTTGTTGTGTTGTTACTGGTGGAGCCGACTATTAGGAGAGTAAAGTACCGTAACTATACGAAATCTCTTATGACCGCTCGTTTAAAAACTTCTGCGGGATCAAGAAGCTCTACAAGTACCGTTGGTGGGAAACTAGATAATTGCAGTATTATTAGTTTTCGATTTGATTTGATTGACTAACGGTTGTTGAACTTTGATTGCACCTAGTTTGTTTATTCTTGAGAATCTTGTCTTCTGATATAAGATTCACTCAAATTAGATCAAAGTATCGACGGATATTTAGAACTGTTTGTAGATCTAAAGACGTCTTGTGATAATCCATTGTTAATAGACTCCGTTCTGTGCATGATTGATCACAAGAGGTTCAAGTTGTGGTGTGCAAGTATTTATTGAAGATTTAAGAAGATTTGAAGACGAAGAAAATTTCTGATTTGGGTTCATAATCTTTGATGTGCACAAAACTTGGTCGGTTGGGATCCAACTATAATCGGTTTATCTTTTATAGATTTGATTGCTAGTTGTGTAGATAGGCATCAGTATTTAGCATCTTGATAGATCCTATTATTGATTGCATAATCTAAACTCTGCTACTTTGGTAGTTGTTGGATAGATTGATCTAAACCCAACAAAGGAGTTTATTGGATTAAACAGAAGAGCCTTTGTCTAACTCATATTACTGAGATTGAATAGAGTTGTTACCGAACAGATTTGTTGTTCCTTTACTGTTTGGAATACGAACCAAAGGAATTTTTTTCAGTACGTGCACTTATTGAATGTCGGAAGCACAGGGATACTGAAGAAACTAGGTGAACTATAGGTTTAGTTGCTTGGTCTCAACTATACGAAGTTAGTTTGATTTTGTATAGCGTCTTAATTATGAGAGTATTCAATTTTAGACTAGGTCCTGGGGTTTTTCTGCATTTGGGGTTTCCTCGTTAACAAAATCTTGCTGTGTCATTTAGTTTTGTTTTCCGAAATTATAATTGTTGTTATTATAATTTAAAGTAACACAAACGTTAACTTCGTATTACTTGATAGTGATCCTATAGAGTTTGGTTAAGTCCGAACCTATTATCAAGTAATCACACTTTGATTGTTGTTTTTTCTCGATCTCGTATCCATAGACGATCACACAAAGGGTGAATACCGATTCGTTGTATTGTCTCAACTTAGTCCATAGACAATCACTTTAGGTAAAAGGACTTATAGGTGGAAAAGTTTAAGATTGTGGTATATTTGGGTACCCTCGTCTTTCCAATTGGTAGCAGAGCAGGAAAATACGAAAAGATCTAACAATCTCTGTTTGGTGCGATCCAACCTATAAGAAATGAATCCTATTGGTGATTCAGTTAACGTAATAGCATGAATGAAGTATGTAATACTCTTATTCCTAAATTTGTTAGGAATTAAATTTGTTAGGAATTGAGATTATGGTTGAGGATGTCATGGTTGACCTACATAATCTCTCTGATATCATAGAATTGTAGCCCATGATATTATGTACTAACAAGCTTAGTAACAATGATACAATTTTCTATATGACATATTTTTTCTTGAAAATGCATGAGATTCCGCATAAGATTTTTCTGTATATGAACCATAAATATTTTACTATTGAAAAATCTGGAATCTTAAATATATTTTGGATTGATTACCCAAATATATATATAAACATTTTCAGATCAAAGACTGTCAATGTGTCGCTAATTAGGTTGCGCTTGTGATATTACAAAGAATGATTTTTCAGTTAATAATTCTATTAACAGTGGATTGCTTCATACACCCCACAACTGTTTTAATGAAGCAAGTGATATTTTAAGATATTACTGGAAATATGATTCTAAAGATATTTTTAACAAGTATCTTGTTATGTCCAAATATATTTTTGTATATCTACAAAAAAAATCTTGAGTGAATTTCAGAAGATATTATCAGATGTTGGTAATAATGGAGTAAACAAAGTTTTGGACATGGATGTAGAATTAATCAGTAATATAGATCCGATCCATGAAAAATCGGTTTTCCAAAAGAAAGACCTAGATACAAAATCAGATTTGTTTCCTCACAAGTCAAGGTTTCCGATTTTGGAAGATTTTCCTAAAACTAGTTATTTCCGGAATTTGGTATCTTCACTCTCTATAAAAGAAGATTATTCTGTGGTGTTTAACAAACTACCTGGGAAATGCTTTACGGAACCAAAACTATATTATTTCATATTCCACTGATTCCTGTAAATATGAGAAAAGGGAAATCAAGAAATAATGAATCTTCTGATAATCATGTCAGATATGATGATTTTGAAAGGATCAGATTTCCTAACAAAATAGAAGATAAACATGATTTTACCTCGTTTATTGATAAATCATGTTTTGACAAGTACAATACTCTCAAGAAAATAGAGTTTACTGCTGAAAAGCGATTTGATCCAGAAGTCCAAAATAAGGATTATGTGAAGTTTGTTTCAAGATCGGTACTGGGAAAACTTTTTGATCTTGAAAAATATTCACCTGATATGGTAAGAATTTTCTATGCTAATATTCACAGTATTGATCATAAAAAAGTTACCTTTGTTACTCTTGTTGGTCGTGGACTCTACTATGTCGATCGTAAGACAATTTCCAATATCATCGAATACAGAGTAGAATGTGATCATCTGATTACCGGAATTGAAAATGAACACATTGCCATTTAAACACAACTCACTGGAAGATCGCATATCTGGGAAAATAGTATATTACCAACAAAAGATATCCCCTTTTATCTAAGGATATTCGGTAAACTTTCTTTAGCTACTCTATTTGCAAGTACCAGAGATAAGTCAGCCTGGGACAAGGATTTTGCAGAATTCGTCTATTTTCTATTAAAAGGATATTCTCAAATTGATCTCTGTAGAATCATTATCAGTCAAATGATCAAGATCTCAGAATCTATTTCATCTCCAGGAATCAAGAGACATCTCGGTTTTCCATGCATAATTACAAAGATGTGTGAATTTATCGCGGGAGATGACTTTGATGACACGAGAAGCACCACTGTTGTCTCTAAAAAGACTATATGTCAAATACTTGGTAGTCGAACCTCTAAAGAAACGATTTGAAAGAATTCCACTGAATTCTAACATGTCTCTTCTAGTCCACCTTGAAACTCTTGGTAAACAACTTGACTGTTTTCAAAAAAAATTGGCCCTTGCTGCCAAAAAGGATCCTGAAACTCTTAAAGGTATTTTAAACATTGAATCAGTGTTTGGAACCAAGAGTCAGAAATTGAAGAAGACTATCAAAAGGTACTTGATGTCAAGGAGTGTTCTACCCATTAGTTGTATCGTGTGCAACAAAATAGACATCAGTTTTTGATTTCTTTCAAATATTGTGTAAGATCTATTATGAATAAAACTATCTATTTATGAATAAAATTATTATTTTATAATTGTTCTTGTGATAGTTTTTTGATTACATAGCATGTGCTTAATTGATTTATATTATTGCTATGTTTATGGGATGTTTGATTTCGGTTTTCACAACCTTAATATTCGATCTCATATGATGTGTGAACCCTTATGGTTTGTGTGGCTATTTAATGGGATTAAGTTCCAGCCCATGTTGGTAGGATTTATCAAAGGATCATAAGGTGTTCCCATTAAAACTCATATGTGAAAAGTCACAATATGTTGAATTTTTGTTTAACATAAAAGCATATGTGTTTCGGGTTTTCAACTTTTTCTATTTGCATTAGTTAAAACCTATTCAACGTTTCTATGGTAAAGGTTGTTATTGTTGTTGTTGTTCTTCTGTTCTTACGAGAGGATGACAACATAAGGAGAAATATTCCTGCTCTCAAAGATGCGAAGAAAAGGAGAAGAGGATGCGGAATCTGAGGTAACGAATTTGTTAGTTAATCGTTTTCCTGTTTAAGAAAAGCATGAGTTTACTGCATATATTTTGCTTTTGCTTAATAAAATTCGGTACAATTGATATTTATTTCCATTATGTGTGTATGTATGTATGGATGTGTGTGTATGATTCAACTGTTTACGGTTAAGAAAAACTAGTTTGATATCTTTCTTTATTATTTTGGTATCAATGGTTTTAGACTTAACGAAATTTCGGTGCAATTGCGGTGCTTTAATGTCTATGTTTATTTCAATTGCTTCCGGTTAAGAAAAGCAAGTCAATGTATTTGGTTTGTATGTATTGTTTATGGCTTAAAAAAATACGCGATCATTTGTTTAGTCCAATTCAATTCCGGATAAGAGAAACTAAGTTAATTCTGATCTTAGTTAGACTTATCAAAAGTAAATGATTCGGTTATTCAAGTCTAATCGAATGCCTTGACAAGAATTACTAGTTAACTAACCTAGTATTTGTCTTATCCAAAGTGAAATATCTAAGTTATTGTCTGAATAATTAATGCCTGATGAGAAAAATAAAGTTAATTCTGATCTTTATTTTGGTCTTATCGAAACAAGTGATTGTACTTGTGCAATCAGTATAGCAAGGGAACTAAGTTTCTTAGTCAATTTGTTAAACTATTAGGGAAAATTGCTTCGGGAAATTGTTTCCTTGATAACATATTAAAACCAAATTACTTGTACTTTCGGTTTTGATATTGGTTATCTAAAGTGGTATGTGAAACCCTCGTACTTAACTCTTATAGGTTGTACAATTCTTTTAGATTGTAAGATCCTTTCGATTTTTGGTATTTTATCATACCTTTGTCATTTTATGACAAAAAAGGGGAGAAATATATGGAGTTGGAAAAGACAATTGTGCTTAAACTTCATATCTAACGAAAGAGTGAAGCATTGACTAAGGGGGAGAAACATATCATATGATGATTGTATTTGTTTGGACTACAAAGGGAAATAACAAAGATGTGCGGATTGAAAATCTACCTATCTCACCTTTAGGGGGAGTATTAGCTTTGTTATTTAATGTCTTCAGTGGCATTTATGGATTGAATATATGCAGGGTATTGTGCCGTTGAAACTTGGAATCAAGCGTATGTATAATGAATATTTGTAATTTGTTTATCCATATGATTGTAAGAGTTTTTTCACTAAAACTGACAAAGGGGGAGATTGTTAGAGCATAGCTCGGTTGAACCCACCAAGCGTTGGTATGTCAAGTTTGGCTGTCATATTTTAGTGAATCAAAACTCAATTAAAGAGTCACTTTATTATGTACTAGAGACAACTTCGTATAGGTTAGTCTACAAAGATTAGGATAATGAGACATACAAGTATTACGCGAAGACTTGAAGAATGTGAAGAAGTAACAAGCTACATCAATGACACCATCCTTCCTCTTGAGGTTAATAATATTTTGACTTGAACTGTTTCGTTCCCAATGTATCTTTCAAGTCGTGTTATATTGAAAACATAAGTGCGAAGATGTGAATGATTATACTCTATTAGACATAGTGTTAAGGAATTACAATACGAAGTTTAATGCTTATTTTTTGAACTTCGTATATAAGACATCGACATAATCGTATTAATGTTATTTTGATTATGTGTATGGGTATGGGTGTAGATTTCGTCCTAGGAAACAATGTTTACATTCGTTTGAAGGAAGTACATTCATGAACTTGTTTTATGAATCGAAACGGAAATCGCTAGGCTTATTGGTATTGTTATTCATTGCATATCTTTGAATTACCAATATGTGTGAGTTAGTAGAACCAATCATAACTTGTTATTTATCTTGGTAAAACTAGTCAGAATGCCTGACTTATGTATTTGTATGACTTTTATTAGTGTAACCGATCCTAAGTAATCACCTAAGATGGTATGATCGATATTTGTAATTGGTGTGACAGATCCTAGTAATTAGTGTAACCGATCCTAGTAATTGGTGTGACCGATCACAAAAGAATGTAATGGATCCTTGTAATTGGTGTAACCGGTCCTGGTAATTGGTGTAACCAATTTTTGTAACTGGTGTGACCGGTCACAAGAAATACCATGAGAATATGATAACCAGTCCTGGTAATTGACGTGACCAATTTGGTAACTAATGTAACCGGTCCCAGTAACCATATTAAGGTAGAACTGGTCCTTGTGTTTGGTAAAACGTAAACCCATGATTAGTGTGTTGATTTGATCAATTACATAGTTCTCGGAAATCAGATGAACCAGTTCTAAACTTGGTTGGAAGTGTGGTATAATCAGTTCCAAGATTGTAAATATGAAAGAGGATTTACAAAGAAATAAGATATCGACATACTTTGAACATGTTCAGTAACTCTTATCTTTTATTGTTCAAAGATATTCCTTAATAACTCAAGGAGATCCTGGACCGAAATAAGTTGAGAATCTTTTAATTAAGGTTGTTAATTTTATATGCTTTTAATTACCAGCAATTAAAATGCATATCTCTGGAAAATAAAAATTGGTAATGTGCATTTACTAATTGGAGATTTTCTAGTAGGATTTCGGTTAATATTGGACAGAGCATTTCTAAGAATTATGAAAACCGAATTTGGAAATATATTGCATATTTTGAGAATATTTTCGGTTTTGTAAATTTCTTAGTGTCCAAACTTCTTTGGTCTATAAATACCCAAGTTTGCATTTCAAGCAAAATATCGTAAGAGCCAGCAAAACTACCTTGTTGTGTTGTTACTGGTGGAGCCGTCTATTCGGAGAGGAAAGTACCCTAATTAGGCGAAATCTCTTACGACCGCTTGTTTAAAGACTTCTGTAGGATCAAGAAGCTCTACGAGTACTGTTGGTGGGAAACTAGATAATTGCAGTATTATTAGTTTTCGATTTGATTTGATTGACTAAAGGTTGATGAACTTTGATTGCACCTAGTTTGTTTAGTCTTGAGAATCTTCTCTTCTGATATAATATTAACTCAAACTAGATCGAAGTGTCGACGGGATCTTTAGAACTATTTGTAGATCTAAAGACGTCTTGTGAATTCATTGTTAATAGACTCCGTTCTGTGCGTGATTGATCACAAGAGGTTCAAGTTGTGGTGTGCAGGTGTTTATTGAAGATTTAAGAAGATTTGAAGACGGAGAAGATTTCTGATTTGGGTTCATAATCTTTGGTGTGCACAAAACTTGGTCGGTTGGGATCCAACTATGATCGGTTTATCTTTGATATATTTGATTGATTAGTTGCATAGATCGACATCAGTATTTAGCATCTTGAAAGATCCTATTATTGATTGCATAATCTAAACTCTTCTACTTTGGTAGTTGTTGGATAGATTGATCTAAACCCGACAAAGGAGTTTATTGGATTAAACAGAAGAGACTTTGTTTAACTCATATCACTGAGATTGAATAGAGTTGTTACCGAACAGATTCGTTGTTCCTTTACTGTTTGGAATACGAACCAAATGAATTATTTCAGTGCGTGCACTTATTGAATGTCGGAAGCACAGGGATACTGAAGAAACTAGGTGAACTATAGGTTTAGTTTCTTGGTATCAATTATACGAAATTAGGTTGATTTTGTATAGCGGATTAATTATGAGAGTATTCAATTATGGACTAGGTCCCGGGGTTTTTTTGCATTTTCGGTTTCCTCGTTAACAAAATCTTGTTGTGTCATTTACTTTTGTTTTCCGCAATTATAATTGTTGTTATTATAATTTAAAGTAATACAAACTTTAATTCAGTATTACTTGATAGTGATCCTATAGAGTTTGGTTAAGTCCGGACCTATTATCAACTAATCACACTTTGATTATTGTATTGTCTCGATCTCGTACCCATAGACGATCACACAAAGTGTGAATACCAACTCGTTGTATTGTCTCGACTTAGTCCGTAGAAAATCACTTTCGATAAGAGGACGTATAGGTGGAAAAGTTTAAGATTGTGGTATATTTGGGTACCCTCGTCTTTTCAAATATCCAAGCGTCATGCAATTTCAATCAACAACCAAAGGTTGGATTCACCAATTGATTGAACTACGCACAACCTGCGATATTTCAATTATATAAAAATATAATGCGGAAAAGAAATAACACAGACACCAGAAATTTTGTTAACGAGGAAACCGCAAATGCAGAAAAACCCCGGGACTTAGTTCAGATTTGAACACCACACTGTGTTAAGCCGCTACAAACTCTAGCCTAATACAAGTTAACTTCGGAATGGAATGTAGCTAAGCCCTAACTAATATCCCACTGCTTAAGGTACAGTCGCGTTCCTTACGCCTCTGAATCCCAGCAGGACTCTACGCACTTGATTCCCTTAGATGATTTCAGCCACAACCAAGAGTTGCTACGACCCAAAGTCGAAGACTTGATAAACAAATCTGTTTCACACAGAAAAATCTATTGAATAAATAAATCTGTCTCCCACGGAAATACCTACGAGTTTTTGTTCTGTCTTTTGATAAATCAAGGTGAACAGGAACCAATTGATACACCGGACTTATATTCCCGAAAAACAACCTAGTAATATCAATCACCTCACAATAATATTAATAGTATAATAGCGAAACAAGATATTGTGGAATCACAAAGAATGAGACGAAGAGATTTATGACTGTTTTTTATCTTACCTATCGGAGATTAAATCTCGAACAAATCTTACAGAAGATAGTACTCAATACGATAGAACAAAGTAACATCAGAACACGCAACTACAAAGAAAATAGTTGGGCCTGGCTTTAGAATCCCAATGAAGTCTTAATGTCGTTAACCTATAATGGTTTTAGGAAAAACCTAGGTTAAAGGAGAATCGACTCTAATCGCAACTAGTATCACACAGGAGGTGTGGGGATTAGGTTTCCCAGTTGCTAAAGTTCTCACTTATATAGTCTTCAAAACAGGGTTTCCAATCGATGTTACCTTGGTAACAAAGCATTTAATATTCACGTTTAGATGAAAACCTGATTAGAGTCAAGCTAACATCTTTCGAACGTTAGATTAACTTGGCTTGTTACACACAAATGAAATGTGCCTTCATTTAGATATGGATAACCGTACTTAAACGTGTACACTTGGTTGGCTCAACCATAGTTAATCGAAGTTAGCCATATGAACACTTTCATATAAACCTTGTTCATCTTTATCACAACTACTTCAAATGACTCAAATGAAACTAGTTATAGAGTTGTATAATTTTATATATTCGCATAGAAGTATACAACACATAATTGAAGAAAAATCGGTTTGATTCACTCGAATCAATTCATGAACATTATAGCCACGGTTTCAAAGATTGCATTCCTTATTATATAAATGTATCTATTCATGAGTATGTAAACATATATAACCGATTTTAGAACTTAACCCACTCAGGTATGCAAACGGGTACTCATACCAAAGTTCCCGGAGTTGGTCTTGTTCGCCAGTATGCAAACGGGTACGCAGACTGTCGTTCATGACCGAACCCATTTGAATCAGTACGCATACATGTATGCATACTACAGTACCCAGTACTGAATTCCCGGACTTGGAATACACATGCAACAGTTTGCATACAAGTACCATTGTTGTGCTATATCCAATCAAAGGTTAATTGTTATAAACTCCCATTTCAATCATTGAAACATTTTTGGAAGATGAGAATAGTTGTCTCACACAAACTATTAGCTTTAAAGTAATTTTCAAGTGATCGAATGATCAATACGAAATATTCCGAGTCTACATCAAATGACTGTCTCACACATATCATGTAAGATGTTACCAGGAGATTTTCACATGATCGTCAAGAATAAAAGATGAACTTGGTTAAAGGAAAAGCTTACCAACACATATTTCGAGAAATATGCAAGCGAGTTAAACTCAGCTCAAAACACCAAATGTGTATAATTTAAAGTCTATATAGCTATACGACTTTTGTCTCAATAGGAGATAGAATAGAAATAGACTTCTGAGTGATAAATGAGTTCAAGCCTCCACATACCTTTTGTTGATGAAGTTCCACAATCTCCCTTTAGTAGTTCTTCGTCTTAATCGATGAACGCCGTGAAGTCTAAAGCTAAATTTCACATTATCCTAATATGAGACATAGATATAAGTACACTAGAAATCAAGACTTATAGTTTTGACAACTAAACTTGACAAACAAGGTTGAGTTAGCAATGCTTGCGAGTTCGAGCGAACCGTGCTCTAACAATAAGTTTCCTCCTAATATCTTTATTTTCCTTTGTACAATAGCTCATTCTAGTTTTCCAACAAGAGACATGTTATGAAGAAGGGGTATTGAAATTCCTCAAACATGTTTTTGTTTTGCTCTCAGGTAGAGACAAATAATCACTTATTCTTACACTATGACTTTGCAATTCAAGTTTGGAATTATTTCAAGGATTAACTGCACTGGAGTTTTACAATGGCTGATAACTTCATTTCCATGTTGTTATCTTGGAATCTCCACTTGCCTAATAATCAGCAGTGCTACATTTGGAGTATAGTTTCTATAGCCATCATTTGGTGCATTCGGAAGGAAAGGAATCATAGAGATTTCAATAATAAAGCTCATACAGCAGTTGCAATTCAATATAAGATAAAATACCAACTTTTTTCTTGGTGTCTAGTTTTTAAAAAATTAGAGTTATCAAGTTTTAGTGAAGTTATGACTAATTTTCCAAAACTTTATTTTGATCATATGTAGTTCAGAAGATGTTTGTAACTTCTTATGTTTTATTCTGTTTTCTTTGAACTTTTGTAACTTTGAGAGTAGTACAAGCCTTTTGTGCCCTATCCTTTTTTGATTAATTTATATTTTCTTTGATGATAATTAAAAAAAAAAAAAGTCTTCGTCTGTTTTAAATGCAAGTAATGTCCCTAATTTTATGCTTTGGAAACACGGGAGGTAAAGACACCCATATTAACTCGCACATGTGGGAAGAAAACAAAATGACTTATTTAAACTGGACGGATTGGGGTATGCCCGGATTAATTGGGATATACTAATTATAAATGGACTTGGTTAAAAGGCTAAGGGGTGTCCAAACAGGGTAAACTTACCTAAATACCTTCACCAGATTCTTTTTCTTCCCAACCTCAAACCAATTCATTCCCCTTTCCAACCTAACAACCATTACTTCTAATATTCCATCGTTCTCTTCTCCTTCTCCATCATTTCGTCTCAAGAAAAACTTGTTTTTATTAAAAAATAGCCCCTTATTTGCATCAAACTCAAATTAACTCATTCCCCTTCCCAACCTAACGATCAATGCTTTATTTTATTGTTTGAATGTCAAATGAGGTCCGAAAAATTGAAACTATTGATTTTCAGTTATATAGTCGTCAGGATATTTCTTCTTGGACCATGACGACTTTCCAAGTTTTATCTTGGTTGTTATCTTCTTGGGATGAATATCTTAAAGAATTTTCATTTATGAAAGTAACATTCACAGGGTCGTCATGGTATATATCCTTATACTTTTCCGACTAGTGTTGTAGTAATTAAGGTTGTCATGTTTTGAAATTTTGAACCTTGCCGACAAACAACTACCATAAAATAGTTTCCCTGTGTACATTTTTCTATTAGTCGGCATGTTTGTGGAAACTACCTTGACGACTTAGTGTTGGTCGACACTTTGTGTAATTTTCACCATGACGACCAATAACAACTATAATGAACCTTTCTCTGTGTGTATAAGATTTTTAGTCATCAGTGTTTGGCATTCTCGACCTTGGCGACTAAATATTAGTTGGCAGGTTATGGAATTAATACCTTTCCAGTTAGAGAAGATCGTTATCTTCTAGTTTGGTCGAGCATGCCGACTTTTCATATAGTGATTTCTGAAAATGTTGATTTCTTCTGTAGTTTGGCGAATGAGATCGTTAAACAGTTGTGCAGTCCCCTTTTTAGAAGGGTTTGGCTAGTGTCATTTCATTTCCGTTACAAACAGAATTTTCAAAACCAATTTTTTTTCAAAAATCTTCCGTCAAAATCCATAAGTCTAATCCAAGAGAATCAAGATTTTATAAATTTTAGTTCAAATAATTAATCTAACTAAATTAATTAAATTAAACAAGTTTATTAGTACTAATTAAATAAGGACATTTTATCCATTTTTTGAAAATATATGGCTAAGGGGCTCTGGGTTTTACTTCCTAGTGACCCTGTATTTTGTTTTATATGGTATACCAAATTAATCTAGGTATGTCCCAATCTCGCAAGTTGATTTAATTAATTATTAAATGTTATAATATATCAAGTGATCCAACTTTCCCTAGTTGATAAAAATTTTATGTGTTCATCTTTCTGAGCAGTATAGAGTAAAGGGGTTCTCAAGATAACTCTTATAAATCTTAAATTTAAGTTCAACTTTCTATTCACTTCAACTTGAATTGGAAGCTAGCTCTTATGATTTTATTTGATTCAAGTAATTTGGCACAGAAGACTTGATTCAATCTCCATTTCAAGAATTTGCTTGGGCCACTACATGAAGTTAGGTTTAGGTTACAGTTTTTCAGCTTGAATCTTGGAGTTGTATGACAACAAGAGCTAGCCTGATATTGTACATCTAAAGTATAACGATAGTGATCTTACGCCTAAGGTATTAAAGAAATTCATGTAGGATATTTTTATCTTAAGATCGTGAAAAAGCAGAGGTACCAAATCCTTAGGAAATCTGTATGGACAAACCTAATACAACTCCGAGAGTTAAACTCAATCAAGGAATAATATCTAGAGTTACATCTCTCTCTTTATCTCTCTTGTGATTAGAATGTTTAAAGAAACAAATCCGTGAACCTAATCACAAAGAGATTACTTGGACGATACCAAAGACCAATTGTCCAATAATCAATCAAGTCGTATGGAACAAACCAGGTAGGATGTATCTACTATGATTGATCAACGTACAAATTTTTATATTTCAATTCTAAATATAAATAATATAATACGGAAAAAGAAATAACATAGACACCATAATTTTTATCAATGAGGAAACCGCAAATGCAGAAAAAACCCCTAGACCTAGTCCAGATTGAACACCAAACTGTATTAAGCCGCTACAAACACTATCCTACTACCAATTAACTTCGTAATGGAATGTGGTTAAGCCACAAAAGGTATTCCACCGATTAAGGTACATTCGTGCTCCTTACACCTCTTGAATCCCAGTAGGACAACGAGCAATTGATTCCCTTAGATAACGTCGCACCAACTAAGAGTTGCTTCAACTCAGATAATATTATCTATGATTTTTTTTTACAATCAAACAGTTTAATCAAAGGTGATGGAAATCGATAGCAATAGACAAAGCCTAGCTAACCTCAAAACGGTTCACGAATTCCTATGAAGACTTTGTAGTCGCTAAACCCTAAAAGGGTTAGGAAGAGAACGTCTTCGGATACAACTAAGACACATCAAAAAGTAATGTTGGGATTTAAATATCCCAATTGCTTGAAGTTCCCCTCTTATAGACATTCAAAGCATGGGTTGCTTTAGGTTTAAGCTAAGATAGCTTTGGATCCAAGCAATCAATATCGACCGTTAGATGAATCTTTGAATCTGATTTACATAAGAAAGATATACACTCTGGTTAGGTGAAGTCGTAACCGAACCGTGTAAAAGACTATGTTCAACATGGTTAGCCGAAACTAGTAGATTTGAACTTAAAAACTTAATACTCATTTTCATGAAAACTTAAGACATTAATCTTGAGTCACAATCATGTGATCATAATAAGTCTAGTGTTTTTAGAGAATAATCAAATGCAAATTATCCCGTAGAAATAATTTAATCGCACTTGAAGATAATCGACATGGTTAATAAATGTACAAAGTACAAATACATAGCCGTTCGTCGCTCAGGTCAGTCAGAGTACGTGTACCGGTTTGTAAACTTTTAACCAAACCAAGTTACAGAGTCAACCTTAATTTTAAAGTATGCGTACCGGTTTGGAAACCTTAATACTACGACCGGTTCTGGAGTCCACAGAACTATTTTGGTTTGCGTACCGGTTTGGATACTTAAACCAAGTCCAGGAACACAGAACTATTTTGACTTGCTTATCGGTTTGTAAACTAACCATAGTTCCTAAATGGTTTGCATACAAGTATGCATACCGATCTAGTTCACGAGTTCAACATATTTTCATATGATATACATAAAAATATGTGTACCACAAATCTGTAAGTCGATATATAGCTACTCCGCTATGTGTACAAATACATATAATACGGGTTCAGACTTATAACAGTTTTTCCAGCTTGTAAGACTGATAACACTGTCTTGTATCTGAATCTTTAGTAGTTCTATAATTCTCTCTAAATCGAATCAAAACATTCCTGAATAACATCAATGACACATATCACTATTTCAATCTATTTTCGAACGATAAAACTTGAATCATGAATTTGATTTCGAACAATAAATAGTCCTTAACCTAAATTCATGAAGTATGAACAAATGTTCATTAAGCTTAGTAATTATATTTCGAGAACTAATTATCAAGATAAACTTCATTCGGAATTCTTGTTTATGCATAATAGTCTAATTAATTATGCGACATCGTTTTAGTGATACAAAAGTGAATATAAGTTGAGAAATAGGTGGTTCAGTCTTCACTTACCTTTTGTTGATGAAGTTCTCCAAAAGCTTTGGCTGATCTTCGCCTTCAAACGGTAGAACGCAATGATGATTGTCGTGATCCTCTGTTTCTCAACTACATTTCTATCCTAGTCCGAGACTTAACTAATTGTAGACTAGAAAACAAGACGTAGTTTTGATAACTAAATTTGAAAACAAGCTTGAGATAGCAACACTTGTGATTTCGACCGAGCAATGCTCTAACAATCTCCCCCTTTCTCAATTTTAGTGACAAAACTATCATACATATGGATAAAAAACAAAGCTTAGAAAACTTCTCGAATCCATCATGTCATGATTTCCTTGGCTTCTTCAACTCCTTGAACTCTTCGTAGTTCCAAGTTGCAATGATTCTGAACGTGTTCAACTCAATATCATTGTTGTTGATGAACCGATTCCATAACGATAACAACTTTTGAAAATAAATATTCTCAATCTTCGTTATACAGAAACATAGAATTATTCCTTTCTCCAAAGTTCAATTGTATCCCAACTCTGAAGTAATACTACTGTGATATGTTTCACCCCCTTAATCAATACTTACATCTTTTGCATAATAGGTGAAACCTATAGATTATTGATTCACTACCCCTTACATAATGATCCGTAAACCATATGTATGTAGTATGAAACTACTAAATAATTTCCCCCATTTTCCCAATAAAATTAACAAAGGTACGAAAATAGCGGGATCGTAATGAATACAATTAAAATATATGTCAAGTTTTAAGGAAGTTTTGAGATTCCACATCATAACATAGTTAAATGCAACTCCTCATATCAACTTTTTAAATGATATCATATAGTAAGAATTACTTAGCGCCCATCTGAGAGATTTAAGATACAAGTATCCCCTTTCAAATTCCACAACCACACTCCCCACAAATATATAGCAATTAAGCACAATTTCA
Organism: Papaver somniferum; assembly: GCF_003573695.1. Taxonomy (NCBI): domain Eukaryota; kingdom Viridiplantae; phylum Streptophyta; class Magnoliopsida; order Ranunculales; family Papaveraceae; genus Papaver; species Papaver somniferum. The sequence goes on from NC_039360.1 coordinate 221,364,672, forward strand.
TTTAAGAACTCTCGCCTATTTGATGTCCTTCCCAAGAGAATAACATGAGTGACCTTGCTTTATAAAAATAAGGATTTTGTTGGACATTAACAAATCACATGGATTTGTATCCGAAAATCGAATTAAAATAATCTCTATGCCAGCTACGGACAAAAAGATAGTTTGATCGATATGATTCAACGTAAGAAAATATTACGGAGTGTGTCAAGCAGTAAAAACACAAAAATGTGATCACGAGTAGATTAATACTGCGAGAAAATTCTCAAAGAGTTTGTTCAATTTTCCGTTTATAAAAAACATAATAGATTTAACTTCTGAGCACATATAAAATATTAGCTCGATTCACGAAAACGTAAAGGCACAAATATTTCAAGATTTTTGCAATAATTAAACCAATAGTGATTACATACTGCAAGTTCATCTTCCAACAACTCTAGAATTTAAATAAATAAATTAAAAACATGCAAGATGAAAATTGTTAGAAATATCTTGTGTATTCACAATTTTTGCTATATCAAACACTAGTTATCCTTCAAAAGTAATTTTCAAACTCTTTATCAACGACTGGTATAGGAACATACGGTTCATGAATGAAAGAGTAAGTTACTGCAAACCTGGTGGGTTGTTGATTGACAAGTGCTTCTTGTACGTAGTTTCAGAGATTTTTGTAGATCTTCTTTAGTCCCTGCATACCTTTTTTTTGGTTTTCTCAAGTTCTTCATGAAGATTTTCAAACTTTTCTGATTGGTGTAATCCTCTCTAGGTTTCTTTTGTTAATTATATATTTCTCTCTAAATCGAATCAAAAGATTCCTGAATAACATCAATGACACATATCACTATTCCATGCTATTTTCGAATGATAAAACTTGAATCATGATTTTGATTCCGAACAATAAATTTTCCTTCACCGAAATTCATCAAGTATGAACAAATTTTCATTAAGCTTAGTCATTATATTTCGAAAACTAATTATCAAGACAAACTTGACTCGAATTCTTGTTTATGCATTATAGTCTAATTAGTTATGTGACTTCGTCTCAGAGATAGAAAAGTGAATATAACTTGATAAATAGGTGGTTCAGTCTTCAATTACCTTTTGTTTACGAAGTTCTCCAAAAGCTTCGGTTGATCTTCGCCTTCAAATGGTAGAACGCAATGATGACTGTCGTGATCCTCTGTTTATCAACTACAGTTCTATCCTAATCCGAGACTTAACTAATTGTAGACTAGAAATCAAGATATAGTTTTGACAACTAAATTTGACAACAAGCTTGAGATAGCAACACTTGCGAGTTTGACCGAGCAATGCTCTAACAGATTGTATTTCAACTGAAGCGACTGTTGTAGTATGGAGCCTCTTTCAAAACAAAGAATTTGCGTAAAATTTAACTTTGAGGTCTTTCAAAAATACATTCTAGAAGGTAGACCGTGTGTTACTTATAATAATACTACTAATGGCAATCAATTTGACATTTTTATATTTTCTTAAATCAATAAAAGATAAAAGTAATAAAAAAAATCTATGCTAGTCGGCCAACGGATGGCATGATAAAAAAAAGATATTAAAATCGCACTTTGGATGGTCCACATGTCAGTAAGTTTCTTTGAACTCCTTCGTTCATCGATAAAGTAGGCCTTTTTTAGACAGTTGGGCCATATATGCCTCACTCTCTTTTTTCCTCGAAAAATTCACTAGAAAAACCAACTACAACCACAGTTGTCCAAAAAATAGGTCCAATGAGGCACCATTTACAATGTTAACGAATAATGAGATAGTACTCGAGTCTTTAGAAAAAAGGTATTGAATCATACATGTCTGTTGTTTTAGTCATTGGTCTGAGTTTAGGTTAAACTCTATTTTGGGTACAGTTGGTCCCAAAACTTTAAGAACTTAGTAGCGAAGTTAGGAAAAATTAATTGTAAAGTTGAAATTTCTAAGGGTTACATCTGTGTTATGTATATAAAGGACTAAATTTGGAGGTATGAATATAACTGACCTCGGAATTGTGTTTTGATTTTTCAGTTTGATGGGAGGGTCGAATGTTACACCGAGTGTCAATATTACTGTGAGATAAAGAATTTTTTGATCTCTAGGGTTTTCCAATGTTGTTCTCGGGTGTACCTATGTACATTTCTATTTGACCCTTTTCATGTGAAAAACGCGTAAAAATATTTGATTATAGTATAAGTTTTTCTGGTGGGTTTTGTTTGTGGATGTATCCTGTGAAGGTAAACCACGCATATAATTTGTTGTGGTTGTAACACCCAATATTCGAAGTGTTTGGATGAATGGAATACATGTAATGATATACCCGAAATGAACTATGTATTTAAGCATGATGGGCCTAAAGCATATAGGGGTAAAATCTACTAGACTCCGTAACTGGTCATACTCTTAAGGTTTCGAAACTGACACGCATACTTTAAAAGTACCGTTGACTCCGGAACTTGGTTTGGTTAAAAGTTTACAAATCGGTACACGTACTCTGACTGACCTGAGCGACGAACGGCTATGTATTTGTACTTTGTACATTTATTAACCATGTCGATTATCTTCAAGTGTGATTAAATTATTTCTACGAGATAATTTGAATTTGATCATTCTCTAAAGACACTAGACTTATTATGATCACATGATTGGTGACTCAAGATTAATGTCTTAAGTTTTCATGAAAATGAGTATTAAGTTTTTAAGTTCAAATCTACTAGTTTCGGCTAACCATGTTGAACATAGTCTTTTACACGGTTCGGTTACGACTTCACTTAACCAGAGTGTATATCTTGCTTATGTAAATCAGATTCAAAGATTCATCTAACGGTGGATATTGATTGCTTGGTTCCAAAGCTATCTTAGCTTAAACCTAAAGCAACCCATGCTTCGAATGTCTATAAGAGGGGAGCTTCAAGAAATTGGGATCTTTGAATCCCGACATTACTTTTTGGTGTGTCTTAGTTGTATCTAAAGTCGTCCTCTTCCTAACCATTTTAGGGTTTAGAGACTACAAAGTCTTCATAGGAATTCGTGAAGCCAGGTCCAATTATCTTTCCTTAATAACTCGTGTATCCTGATCTTGATTGTTTGTTGAGCTTGCTTCATCGATCAAGATAAATAGTAATCATCAAAATTCTCTTCGTCTCAAACTTTGTTGATTCCACAAGTTTTATACTTGTGTGGTGAATAATAATCTAGGCTGCACATCGGGTTGCAAAAGTCTGGATTTTGAGGTTAGCTAGGCTTTGTCTATTTCTCTCGATTTCCAAAACCTTTTATCAAACTGTTTGATTGTAAAAAGAAATCATATATAGGATTAATCTGTGGTTGACTTCCCAAGAAGTTGTAGCTGGACAACAATTCTTGTTCAAAGTCCCAGACTGCTGGATGACCACAATGACTAATTGTGGACAATCTTGGTGGAGGGTCGTCCCATGACAAATGGTATTAAATGCGATGGTGGTTCACTTATCGAAAGTGAGAGTGTTTGAGCACTACTCAGTCGAACTCGCAAGTTTTGTTATATCAAACTTGTTTTCGGTGTTAGATGCACAAAACTATATCTTGATTTCTAGACTACTAAACTCAATTATTGGAATATGATTAGAGTATGGTAGTTGAGTATCAGACATCACCGAATATCCCTCAAAGATTGAAGACTGGAGAAAAAACAAAGACATTTGCGAGAAATTCATCAACAAAGAGGTATGTGTAGACTGACTTATCCTACTTACTCGTGGCATTTACCATTTTCTCTTTTGAGACTATGTTATATGATTTTAGTGGATTTAATAATTTATCAAGATAACCACGGGTATGCACAAGCTTATCTTGATAAATTATTTCTCAAAAGATGATTTAAGCAATGGATGTTCTTAGATCCTTAACAATTTTGGTTAAGAATACTTTATTATTCATGAATAATCTTTGTTTTAAGTTGATTATTTAGAAATTTCCCAATAAACAACAAAATATTGTCTATGTATATTGGGAATATTTCCAATTTATTAAAAGAGTTTTCAGACTGTATGGTGCAAGGTCAGCATACCAGGTATCATAATTAAGTTAATATGAAATTCCACAAACTGAAGAGGAACGCATACCCGATATGCATACCCCTTGGATATGAGTTCAGAAATCTAAGAAGGTACAAGTACACGTTGGATATGACTTCACGACCTTGAAAAGGTATGCATACCCTTTGAGCCTGACTTTGTAAGCTGCCTATAGGTATGCATACCCGATGCACATGCCTACTCAAGTTTAATATAACAGAAGGTCACGAACCATGTTACAACTATGTTCGCCTTTTCTACAACTCTCGTAGGCATTTCTAAGACAACTGTATTCACAAAATCTTTTGGGCTTGTAGATTATTGTTTAAGTCTTGAGTGTATGGAACATCACTTATGTTTGTAAGTTCAAAAGGCATATTTTCCATCATGGATTATTATTATGCACGGTTCTAGAACCCTGGAACATAATTCATATTCTTCTATGTAATTTCAAGGAAGAAATATTACATGTTTACATGGATTCCTGATAATAATTTCTTCTGAATTGAGAAAGTGTTTGCTTGAAGACCAAGCAACCCTAACTTGAAATCAAAGCTACCTGGAGCCTTCTATAACCAAAAGACTCTTGCAACATGATTTTTTAATTTCCTGTCACTCTTTTGTCCTAGTTACTTCTATAACCTGATTTCTTCATAAAACTGTATTCTAAATTACGACTTTGAAGACTTCACTTAAGGATTCTTGAAGCCCGAAAAACTATCTTTTACCTGATAGTTCTTGTATTTGGATCTTGTTCGCATTGATATTTGAGGTTTTAGTAATCTCGTATCAGGTTAAAGATAGATAGAAATCACAAAGTTTTCTTCGTCTCAGTCTTTGTGATTCCTCAAGATAGATTTCTAAAATCTTCTTTGATTTGCTTAGATTTTTCTTAAGAAGTGGTTAGTAACCCAGGATTCCCATCTAAATGAGTGTACGTGTTCCGGGTTCGTGAGGTTTGTTGCACTTTTTCTATTGCAAATAGATTTCCAAACCTGGATTGAAAAATCAAATAGGCTTGTCTGTTAGAGTCATATAAGAATGAAAAGTGTTCACTGAGGTTGAAGCAACTCTTAGATTGTAAAGAATGTCATCTAAGGGAATTAAGTGCGTAGAATATTGCGAGGTTCAAGAGACACAAGAAACATGACTACAACTGAATTTCTTTGATAATTAGTTCGGTCTCAACATATTCCATTCTGAAGCCTATAGTAGGCTAGTGTTTGTAGCGGTTTAATAAAGTATGGTGTTCAAAGCTGGGCGAGGTCCCGGGGTTTTTCAGTAGGTACAGTTTTCCTCGTTTAGAAAACTTATGCTGCCTTATATTTTTCCTTTTCAGTGCTATATTGTTTTATCTTTATAGTAGGAATAACACAAGCAGTACTTATTCAATCTAGATAGTTTAAGTCCTTATTTTTTAGGCAAAAAAGATAATAAAAAAATAATCCTTCTTGTTAAATTCACATCTTGAAAGATAAATTGCAAGTTTAATACTTGTAAGAATTTGGGTCCTCTTATTTCAGCTACGTAGATTGATCTTCGGTATTGATTTCCAAGATCGTCCAACAACTCTTCTATTTAATTAAGTTCACGGACTTATTGTCCATATATATTGATAGTGGAAGAGAAAAAGAAAAACTCTATATACAGTCTTATTCAAAAGTATTTACTTTGACCTAATTGTGATTGTATCAGGTTTTATCAACACGGGTTTCCAAACAAATTTTTTGGTGGTGTACTTGGTATCCTCTCATTTTCAAAGAGGAAACGATGAACGGATTAGGACAGGTGCTTGTCTCAAGAGAGATAAGAATATCATAAATCCATGTTTGTATAATGCAAAGTCGGGGATATATAAGAGTGTGAGTTTAAAACATCTAATATTCGCCAGTGGTTGGAAGAATATAATATATCATGTAATGATATTAACGTAATCTGATATTGAGGGAATTTTTAGCATAATTAGCTTCAGTGTTGAAAAGAACCATTTAGCTAAACGTGCTAGTCTGGAAGTACTCCGAACATGGATGACCTCCCCAGAAGATGCTACTAGATGACCACATTGGTGCTTATTTAAAACCCAAAAATGCTTTATGATCGCGGTAAAAGAGTGAGTCAATATTGGTGGAGGATCAGGTCATTACTGTGGTTATCGCTTATTTATATAATTCCCTTGATTATTATTTTATCGCAAATGCAGTAGCGATTGAAGAAGTGTATGTTATTAATTAGCTTGATTTTCACATTGTAGTATGGAATTCGGAATAAGGACGAGTGAGGTGGAATACATATATACTTCATGAAGGGTATTAATAATCATACACTATAAAGAATGGGGTTACCCATATTGTTAATAAGGAACCAGTTTACCGAGGAGTGTACTAAATTTATTTTACACGGATTTTGGTACACTCCCTTGGGATATCCATTATAAATTAATTTTATATTTCATTTTACATGTTACAAAGTACAAAAAAAATTCTTGTATAAACATGTGTACAACCAAAAGATTTTTTTTTACGAAAAAACTAGTTTCTGATTTCGACAGCAAAACACACCCAACTATCGGGGTAAACTAAAAAAGATTATGTTTCTTTTTTTTTTCCTTTTGGAGATTGAAAACCCCAAACTCCAAAATTATTTTCTGCTCAGATATGTTCCTTTCGGAGCACATCTGAGCAAAATAAAGCCCTCTTAATCGTCTCTTGACCTAATTTTCTTCAAAATCTCCAAACCTCTTTAGTTTTTAAGTTTTTCGTTTTACTTTATAAGGTTTTTTAGGTCATGCTAAGTATTTTATTTTACTTTATGTAGTTATTTTTGAACCTTTGTTGGGGTGTTGCTTCCATTAATTTTTAAATTAATGTGTTTTGCTTCACTAGTGTTGATAATTAAGGTTTGGTTTTCTGTTATTTTACAAGAAAAAAACTTACATCAACAAAAAAAACAATATTGGTTATAGAAAAAACAACATAAGGAGCAACATCAAGATCATTAAAAACAAGTTCAATAAATACTCTGGCGGTAACGATGAGATCAAAGATATCAGCTACAAGCAATTTCAGAAGACCGGTTCTAAGGAAGAAACAAGCCTATTTAGGTTAACCCTGTTAATTGTGTTACAGTATTTTTGGAAAAATCCTCGACAAATATTTGGATCTATGTATCCTTTTATACTTATGTCATTAGTTCATTTTTTCTAACGTGGATCGACAAAACTCTTAAGAAATAACTTAATCCATGGATCCTAACATTTCTACTGATTGTAGATTTGTTTTAGGGTTTGGATGTGCTTCATTTAATCCAAAATGGGCTCTTTAAACCTGCCCTATTACTTAGGATAGGAGTAAGAATTTGGATTGGGATTCGTGGATTCAAACCAAACCAATCGTATTTTCAAGATGGGTGCCCAGACCATCTGCCAATGGGCTGGATGCGAATGAAATTTTTGAAGTCCAACAATTACGGATTGGGAGCGGGTGCAACCTTCAAATCCATTGGATATCTGGACCCGTTACATTATAAATTAGGATTTTTGAGGAAACATGTGAAGTGGCTTTAAGATATATTTACATCTTAGGATGTTAGCATGTTTTGACTTTAGGAGCGGCAGAACACAAATTAATTGTCTTAATTATGTCAATGTACAATATTTTACCTTGGGAAACTTTGTCAGGGTGGACTTAGGGTGAGATCTTGTGCTTGTGACAAAACAGTAAGATTGTGTTGTGGTGCTTAAGCATATCTTAACAAATTTTCCATCCTGAAATGACCTATGTGTTCTTCTTTTACGTGTATGGATTGATGGAATCATTGTTGTTGCCTTTATTTCTGCGTTATGATTTTTAATTTTTAATTATATAACAAACTCATTAGATTCGCACCCAATCCGTCCATCCGTGCATCCATTAGATGCAAATATGTTGGATGATGGATTGGATGCGGATGTCAAATTTAAATTGGAATGGATGTGGATGAGGTGAAACCCGACCCACACCGGCCCAGGCTCACCCCTAACTTAGGAATCGGTATGAAATGGTTAAGCTTCATCATAAATTTATCTTTTGTAATTTTGTTGTTGAGTGACTTGAAAATCTAAGTTATCAATATCATAACCATTATAACTGCAATTTGAAACTGGCATATGATTATATGTGAGGCACGGCCTTTTATCCAAAAAAATAAAAATAAAAATAAAGAATGGGTTAAATGGACAGAGAATCAACAATCCTTGTCGTGATGGACGAGTAAAATGTTGGTATGGGTGAAATAGACGGGTGCCAACTATTTTAGTAACATACAATTATATCCGGGGAAACACATTTGAAAGACAAGTAGATTTTTCTCAACAGACTTCACTTGACTCGTAGAAAAAAACTTATTTTTCTCCGCCATGGGAACTGTCTTCTTCTTCCACCATATCCATTTTCAACACCAATAAAAACATCCACGCCACCAACATCATCTTCCTCTAATATATTTCTGCATCACGAAAAACACAAACACCAACATCATTGACACCAACATCACCATCTCCACCACCAAAAAATACCACCGCCACCACCAAATCAACATCACCGCTAAAAACCTCCACTAAGAGAAGAATTAAAGAAGAAATAGAAGAAGAATACAAATAAATATATAAATAAATGCCAATTTCATGTAAGTTTAAACTGGATGAACCTAGTTGCATCTTGTGTTATTCTTGGATGAAGCCAACCTTAATCTGAATGAAACTGGTTGCATCTTGTGTTATTTTTGGATGAATTTGAATTTTAGAAGATTAAACTAAATGAAATTGGTTGCATCTCGTGTTACTCTTGGGTGAATCCAAATGTATCCAACTTCAAACTGAATGAAACTGGTTGCATCATGTGTTACTCTTGGTGAATCCAGATTTATCCAACTTAAAAACTGAATGAAACTGGGTTGCATCTTGCGTTGTTATTGGGTGAATCCTGATTTATCCAACTTCAAAACTGAATGAAACTGGGTTGCATGCTGTGTTACATTTGGGTGGATCTAGATTTATCCAACTTCATACTGAATGAATCTGGGTTGCATTATGTGTTACATTTGGGTGGATCTAGATTTATACAACTTCAAACTGAATGAAATTTGGTTGCATCATTGAAATCACAAATTATATATATAACACTGAGATTAAATCCCTCGATACCATCTCAGCTAAATTGGGTTTTTGTTGATGCTGTTGTTGTCTCAAATTTATTGTCTCAAAAATCCTCGTCGGTTTCTCCTAATTTCAGTTAAAAATAAACAAAATTCAATTCAAAACCCTAGAAATCAAACTTACAGATTTAAACATAATATTGGAGAAGATTTTGATGATGAAGAACAACATCGATTTTGATTTGATGATGGGTCTCAAAAACCCAACATGTTTTTCAATCAAACACTGGTTTTCTTAAGTTGGTAGTGATGGTGGGAGGAGGTTGTTTCTTCCGATGATAATTTTGTTAGAGCATAGATCAGTTGAACTTACCAAGCGTTGGTATGTCAAGTTTGGTTGTCATATTTTAATGTGTCAAAACTTATCTAAAGTCGCTTGATTGTAAACTAGAGTCAACTTCATTTAGGTTAGACTAGAAAGTCTAAGAATGTTGAGACATACGAGTATTATTCCGAAGATCTAAAGAATATGAAGAAGAAGCGGACTAAAACGACAACATCATCCTTCCTCTTGAGGTTAGTAATATGAACTTGAACTGTTTCATTCCTAACGTATCTTTCAAGTCGTGCTATATTGAAAACATAACTACGAGGATGTATATACTATAAGTATTGTATAATACTCTAGTGATGTGACATGGTCATAGTTATGATCATAGTATTAGAGAATTAGATTATGAAGTATAACACTTATCTTTTGAACTTCGTAGATATAACCGTTGATGGTGGTTTTTAGTTTAGGGTTAAAATCATAAAACCTTAGTCAAACAGTGACGTCACACTTGAGTAATAATGTCGCCACTAGCACATTTATTGAACCATTCAACATGTATGCCTAAAATTACCGGGGTACCTTTTTTATATGCCATGCTCCACGGCAGAGCCCTCGGTACTGACTGGCATCATCTCTGCACATGCCAGCCGTGCATGATATCCAAACGTGCCAATCACGCGTGCCACATATTTTAAACTAGGGTTTCGACACGCTAAACCCTAATATCCATATCTCCGCGCCAAAGGCATGCCAGCCACATCTCCACGCCAAAGGCATGCCAACCATGCAAGCCGCACCACCGTGCCAATGGCATGCCATGCCAGCCACATCTCTGCGCCAAAGGCATGACAACCATGCCAGCCGCACCACCGTTCCAATGGCATGCCATGCCAGCCACATCTCCACGCCAAAGGCATGCCAGCCGCACCACCGTGCCAATGGCATGCAATGCCAGCCACATCTCCGCGCCAAAGGCATACCAACCATTCCAACCACACCATAGTGCCAATGGCATGCCATGCCAGCCACACCTCCGCACCAAAGCCATGCTGTCCATGCCTCCATGCCACTGGCTGCCAAACGAAGGGTTGCAACAATTAACGGCCATCCTTCCTTCTGAGATGCAAATCTCGGCCGTCCAAGTTTGCTACCAAACGCGTGGCAACTTTTGGCCCAATGTCAAGCCCTAATTTTGGCCGCGCCTAAACTATGCCAAAACCCTAATTTTGGCCGCGCCTAAAACTATGCCAAAATCCTAGCTTGGCCGCGCCTAAACTACGCCAAACCATGCCGGCCACGCCTCCATGCCGCTGGCTGCCAAACTAAGGGTTGCAACAATCAACGACCACCCTTCCTTCCGAGATGCGAATCTCAGCCGTCCAAGTTCGCCACCAAACGCGTGGCAACTTTTGGCCCAATGCCAAGCCCTAATTTTGGTCGCGCCTAAATATGTCAAAACCCTAATTTTGGCCGCCGACCATACCTCCATGCCGCTGGCTGCCAAACGGAGGGTTGAAACAATAAACGGTTACCCTTCCCTCTGAGAAGCAAATTTCAGCCGTACAAACTTGCCACCAAACGGCTTGTGGCAATCTCTTGGCTACGGTGCCAACTCTTGGCCACGGTGCCAAAACCCTAATTTGGCCACGCCAAAGCCATGTCGGCGATGCCTCCATGCCGCTGGCTACCAAACGGAAGGTTGCAACAATCAACGACTATCCTTCCTTATGAGATGCACATCTCAGCCGTACAAGCTCGCCGCTAAACCAAACGACTTGTGGCAACCTTTGGCTATGCTGCCAACTCTTTGGCCACGACGCACACTTAGCTATGCCAATTCTATGGCCACGACATCAAACCCTAATTAGCCACGCCAAGAGCATGCGCAAGCCAGGCCGGCACCGTGGCCACGCCACTGGCGACCAAGGGAAGGTAACCACGATCAACGGCTAACCTTCCTCTCAAGATGCAAAATCTCGACCGTCGAAGATCACCACCGAGCCGGCAAGCCTCCCAATCTCAACTTGCCAAACAATAGCAACATTCTACACAAAACGTTCGAGACATCAAAACATGTCACAAACTGGGGGATGCTCATCAGGGTATTGGTCTGGCGGTTTACAGCGTGCGGCGTACACTACGCCCATTACAAGAAAGTGTCATAGGAATGAGGCGGTTGGTAAATACAAGAATTAATGGTGAAACGTTTCCTTCATTATGGAAACATCAATTCTAGGCATTACTCGTTACCACTTTCTTCAATTTACTCAACCGTTTCCACTTCTTACGAGACCAGGGTACGTTTCGTTGCGACTTGTATAAATAGGTCTCACATATTTCCACCAAAGGACAAGTTTTGGTCAGGAGAATAGAACACTCAGAAATCACTTTTTAGCTTTCCCATCTGCTAGCTTTCCACTTTCTGATATAAGTCGTCAAACAACTACTCTTCCCGAATCAACTATTCTGGTCTCAACACTCTCTCCACTTCCCTCCCTAGACCAACCCTTCTCCTTCACTTTGTGACCAAAGCAAGTCTGGAACGACCATTTCTTGGTTTAGGCCGGATTTATACAGATTGATCACTCGAATAAAAGTACTCCCTTGCAGTACATTGTTTAGTGTTTAGACTCATTTCTCACCCACACACTCAAAATTACCAAAATCAGCAGAAACTGTTTTCACCCTCAAACAATTGGCGACCACAGTGGGAGATTAATCTCTCGGTTACTATATCAATTTCCAATTACCAATTTCATTCTTCAACCCAGATATCAAGGTGGTGGAAGCAAACGATCCGCTCAGGGATCAACGACTCAATTACCAGGCGGCCCAGTTTCCAGTTATCACACGACAAAGAGTGACTGGGGACTTCTAAGATGGTAGAAGAAAATGATCCGCGCGAGGATCAATGGCTCAGTCACCAAACGACTCAGTTATCAATTATCACACGACGTCGCTAATAAAACACGGACTTACACCCTGGGATCCATTTTGTTGGGGGG